>NC_092810.1:89948384-90100884 GCF_040954645.1 Diabrotica undecimpunctata
CTTTTAGGAACGAGCTACCTCCAAAATACATTGTAAATGATTTAGCAGAACAATATAGATACAAAGTATTACGTCTGCGACCATACCACTGTATTTTCAATGCTAAGAAATTAATATGGGGAATTGCAAAAAACTATTATAACCGACATATTGGTAGATATGGCTATAAAGAATGTGATGCAAAATCCTATTAGTCACACAGAAAATGTAATTAAAAAGTAGTACGACAGAGAGCATATACTAGATAGACAGGAAAGTCTGCCTATTATAATTAATATAAACGGTGACAGCGATTCCAGTAGTAGCTGTGACATAGACAGTGATTAGTAAGTAAAGCATCTTGTGACCCCTTGAGCATTAGAATTAAGCTTTATTTTATATATAGGTTTAAACTGATGATGAAACAAAGCTTTTCTAAAAAAAGGGCCTGGCACTTGGGGAGTGCCGACACAAGTGAATACTGTATGTGTTATTACTGTATGTAGGTTAATGAAACTGTATGTCTGCTTATTACTGAATTGTTAGTATTTTTTATAATAACACTACACATTTAAGTTCTTTAAAATATTTTTTTTTTGTTTAAAAATTTTATTTAATGATTTTAGTAATTTTCAACATTTGTTAAATATAATATAGAATTTGTTTGTCATATACATTTTCATTATTATCTTAATTATTTCATTTTGATTATTATTATATTCTAAAATTATTCATGAATAATGGGAGGGTACATTAATTAATTTTCATTAAAAACTTTCCATTTGTAAATATTTATCTATAAATGACTCTAAAATTTCTAAAATAAACTTGTGTTTTTTTTATTAGTTTTATTTATTTCTATATAATTTTATTTAATTTTTATAATTGTTTATAAATATTTATAATTTTTAATTCTTATTTAATTTTTAATTATTTACAATTTTTTATAATTTTTTATAATTGTATTTAATTTTATTTATTTTGTTTAATTTTATTTAAGTTTACTTAATTTCATTTAATTTTACTTAACTTTGCTCAATTTTATTTAATTTTATACAGTTTTATTTAATTTTACTTAATTGCATTTAGTTTTTTTAAATTTTATTTAATTTTGTTTAATTTTATTTAATTTTATTCGATTTTACTTCATTTTATTTAATTTTACTTAAGTAAAAGTTTTTTAGTTTTTTAAATTTTATTTATTTTCTTTTAATTTTACCTAATTTTATTTAAAGCTGAAGGAAGAAAGATTGATTAACATTTGAAAATCTAGTTGTCCCAAAATATTTCAAAGCAATTGTTTTATGTATTTACATTGAATATTAATTTGTTTTTATTAGACAATCCACTTCTGCAATAATTATGTAATATATATTTGATTTAAAATGAATTCAGTAATTTTTTTTTGATTTGGCAACAATGTCAACTTATAACTCTGACGTAGAAAATGACGTGCATCGGGATTTATATTGTACCAACTGTATTATGTGCCACTGGTTGGTCTGTGAGCGCAGTGCGGTCCCAGTAAGCTTACAGTTGTCGTTTTTAAGCATTCGGGAAGTTAGGGACGTATTGATAATCAGGGAGATGGTCGATTAGAAGAATTCCCGGTTTGGAGGTTAGATATTGGTAAATAATCTTCCCTACTGAGTCATGGCGTTCATTATAATCAGTACCGACAAACGCCTGGTAGCCCCCGGTAAGATGTTGGATGGTTTCTTGGGCTTGACATCTATACCAGCATTTGTTGTTTTGGACTTGAGGGTCTTTGACAATATATTTTCAGGCAATTTTTAGTTGGATTGTCGTGATTCTGAATGGCAAGTAGGAAACCCTCTGTCTCGAGAAACATACTTTCTGATGTCAACCAATACCGATGAAACCGATGACCGATGAAACGGCGTGTTATCTACTGCGCAAATTGCACGATGTAAAGGAGATGTCTTAGCCTGTGTTTGAAGATAGGTTTATTAATTAGTAGCTTGTTTATTCAGTTGCTCTCTTATGTCCATAAGTCCTCTTCCACATAGATAACGCTGTAATGCTGTTATCTCTACTGCACTCCGTGGATAATGTGTTCGTGCCTTTGTAAGAAGGGTTCTTGCTTTCTGCTGAAGACTTACTATATCTGTTTTTGACCACTTGATAATACCAAATGATTAGCTAAGCGCGGAACAGGCATACGTATGAGTAACAAACTTGGTGGATTTTTCATTTTTTAATGTTAAATAAATGTTTAATTGAAAAAAGAGGCTATTTCTTATTTTATTTACAAAATTGGATTTTACATTTTTTAATGTTAAATAAATGTTTAATTGAAAAAGGAGGCTATTTCTTATTTTATTTACAAAATGTTTAATAAAAAATTAACAAATGAACAAAGCAAGAAACAAATAAAATTTAATAATAAAGAAATAAATTAAAGAAATGGTTCATAGTGACTAAGTGAATTAGTTTGGCCTACATGTGACATTGGTTAATAGTCTTATTTTAAATAGCACACCCGGTATTCCATATTTATAATAAAATACATTTAAATTATCTTTCATTGCATATAAATGTTACCTATACTCAAATTCGCAAATTATTCAATAAATACCTATTTTTACATTAAGGGACTATTACCGTCTATAATGCTAAAAAATGATACATTTTCAACAATTTTTTGTAACTTATCTCCTATATATGGCAATCAAACTTTTTTTTATATTATTATACAAGTTTTAAAGATTACTACAAAATGTTTTCGTTTTTTTCCATTGTTCCTGTATTTTAAAGACGACGACAAAAATTTTTCGTCCAAAAATTACTACTCCATGGCGGGCAGCTAATCTCTGGAACGGCACATTTGAAATATAAAATTTGAGAACGGTTTTAAAAAAGAGTACCTTTACGTGATACGTTACCAGAGCAATTAAAAATTTCTTAAAAGAAACAAAATTGCAGACATTTGTGGAAATTGTTCAAAAACTGACCATTTTTTCGACTTATTTTAGTCACCAAAAATTTTAATTATAATTTTCGGTCAAATTGTGATAAACTATTATAGAGAAAACCAAAACAAACAAAATGCATTAAGGTTAAATCGGCCAAACTGATCTGAAGATGAACTGTCCGTTTCTTTTAAAAACGTAGTTTTTTTCAAAACTTTAAACTCCCGATCTAGTCGGTCGATATTAATAAACCGATGATGTTTGCTTTGGCTTTCGTTATGATAGTTTACCACAAGTTGACGAAAAAAAAAAAAAATAATAAAATTTTTGTGACTGAAAAATGTCGAAAAAATGATCAGTTTTTGAACAATTTTTTTAAATGTCCGCAATTTTGTCCTTCTTTAAATTTTTTTTTATTTTTTCTGGTAAACTGTCACGTAAGGCACTTCTTTTTTAAAAACCTCAATTTTTATATTTTAGATTTGCCGTTTCAGAGATTAACTGTCAGCCATAGAGCAGTAAGTTTTAGACGAAAAATTTTTGGTGCCATCGTTAAAATACAGAAGAAATGAAAAAAAAAATGTTGCAATCTAGTGTTTCATTGATTTGTATGTTTATTGTAATTTCGAGGCAAAATCTGCAGTTCGTCTGCCAGATCCTGATCCAGATCAATAACAATTTTTAATGTTACTTTAATTTTATTTTAATGTTATTTTAACTTTATTTTAATTTGATTTAAATTTTATTTAAATTTTATTTAAATTTTATTTAAATTTTATTTAAATTTTATTTCAATTTTATTTTAATTTTATTTTAATTTTATTTTAATTTTGTTTTAATTTTATTTTTCTTTTATTTTAATTTAATTTAATTTAATTTAATTTAATTTAATTTTAATTTAATTTAATTTTATTTTATTTTATTTTATTTTATTTTATTTTATTTTATTTTATTTTATTTTATTTTATTTTATTTTATTTTATTTTATTTTATTTTATTTTATTTTATTTTATTTTATTCTATTTTACTCCATATTATATTATTTTATTTTTATTTTAGTTTGTTTTCATTTTATTTAATTTGATTTTGTTTTATTTTATTTTAATTTGATTATGTTTATTACTTAAAATCTACCATACAATATCTATGTTGTCAAGTTTCTTCTCATCTTATATGTTGAAACTTCATCGTTATTATTTGAGCCGCAATACCAAATACAGCTATGTCTTTATGTCGATCTATCAATACTGATATTCATTTTATTAATCATAGCTTCCTTTGTTAATCATAGTATGGAACCACCTTTTAGCTATATTGTGATTTAAAATGACGCAAAACAGAAAAACTGTTTTTAAGTCTTATACACAAACCTTGTCCTGATAATAAAAAAAAAACAAAAAAAAACGAATTATCTAATTTGATGCACTCGTTCAGAAATTATGCCCGTACAAACATTACGGCAATTCATTTTTATTAATATTGATATTGTAGCAATTTAATTTGCCTACCACGTTGGATGTCACTTGTAACAATATATAATTGATTATAGTGTTGAAAGGCGGAACTGAACAATTACTGCGCTGGAGATAGGGTAAGCCAATAAATTGAAACGTTAGCGAACGGCTTCTCGTGTTTTGGTTGGAGAGCTAGGTCGTGGCTAAAGTTTTCTTTATTTGAGGGACTGGAGAAACTAACTACCAAAAAATATCAAAAAAATACTTACAGAGATTTCCTGAGCAACAATACACAAAAAGATTTCTAAACTATTTAAAATTGACTTCGTTAAAAAAATTCTCTTGCTGGTTAGAAAGAAAGGCTTTTCTTTCCTAAAAATTTTTAGGTTGAAAATCTTTTTAGAAGAAATAATTTTAAACCCCTGGTTTAAAAATAAACATTATATATTTATTATTATTTCACATAAACAGTTATTACAAATAAAATTATCGAAACAACAAGAGAAATCATACGATTTCCTACCTGGCGAAACTGAATTAAAATTTTTACCACTGTGCCTTATAAAACTTGCAAAGCAAACAGCTTGATGAATTACTCGACAAGGGAATCTTAAATATGCATTCCACCTGCCGTTCATCATGGTCAAAATTCGTAGTGAATTCAGTTTCTGGTACTCCAAAAAGAGTAAAGAAATAAAATATAATGACGGTATTAGATTTTTATTTCGATACAGTGCAGCGGCAAGCCGCTTATACGTATTTCGACCTCTTTAGGTCTCTTCAGAGCGGTATATGCCACTGCTCTGAATCGAAACAAAATCTATCCCGTCGTAGGCCAATAATTATCGAAATAACTATTTACAGACGTAACAACGCCATCTAATAACAACAAGAGAAATCATACGATTTCCTACCTGGAAAAACTGAATTCAAATGTTTACCACTGTGCCTTCTAAAACTTGCAAAGCAATCAGCTTGATGAATCATCAAAATTTATCGAAATTTATCAACAAAACTTACATTGAGTTTAACCTTTTAACAAAACAGAGTTTTAAATTTTGGTTATGTGCCAAATGACAGAAAAATGATAATACTGACTGTCATATGTCGAAATGAAATATCAAACTTTTCTGAATTAATAATTAATTATCAAGGTTAATTTTATTTAAAAGAAGACTAAAATATGGCAATTAGCTGATCCATAAATCTTATTTATTTATACCTTTTTTAATTTGTTATGAAATCAAATCTTAGTATATTAACGAAGAATGTATATTTTATTTAGAAAAATTTAACAAAAACTATTTTGCTACTAGCTGATTATTTATTTTAGTTATTAAAAAAGAATATTACCTTGGAATTGGATACAAACCAAACACACTATCCCACACAACTTGCAAAGGAATAAAATATCTGGGGGTAACCCTAGATCAACGACTCACCTGGAATAGTCCTATCGAATAAATCTTATTCAGAGCCTTGGTGACAAGTTGGACCTGCCGCAAGACATTTGGACAGACTTAAGGCCTAAAACCGAAAATGACCCTCTGGTTATATAAAACGATTATAAGGCCTATGGTCACATACCTATCACTCGTACGTTGGTCAAAAACATAACAAACAAACTGCTGAGTAGGCAGGAAGTAAGTAACCACCGCCTTAAAACTGCGACAGACACAATTAATGAAACCTGAAAATCTAGTTGGCCTCTTAAAAATCTTCTTCTTACTTTTACTCTTTTTCTCTACCTTTTAAAATTCTGTTGCATTCTAAGGACAGGCCGGCAGGTGCTATGTTCGATAAATTCGACTTTGAAACACGCTTTGAAGTGGTCATAAAAAATCACCAAAAGGGGTGAAGAAGTTGACCCGAAAGTGGAAGAATATCTCAACCGAGACACTCGTAGGGCAAAACTTTTTATTTTATCAGACAGCCAAGTCGCCTTAAATGCTCTCATTTACTTGTAAGTCAAAGTTGGTGTGGGACTGTAAATAATCCCTTAATAAGCTAGGAACGCAACAAAGTAACATTGATGTTGTTGCCAGGTCACAAGGGAATTGCAGGAAATGAGGAAACTGACAACCTAGCAAAAGCTGGGGTCTAATACACCATTACAGAATCCAGAATCCTTCTGTGGATTATCAAAAACAACACCAGAGTGGAACTCTTGACCTGGGAGCTCCATCAACTAAGATTACATTGGGCTAACACACCAGGCCAAATCAAGCAAAAAGGCTCATAAAAGTGTTACCTGTTGCAACAATCTGCCTTGTCTAAATGAGTAAAAAAGATATCAAAATGGTCACTGGTCTTCTCACTGGTCACTGCCCTCTGAGATATTATCTGAAAAAAAGGGCAAATCAGATCGTGAGAACTGTCGTTTCTGTGACAACGAAAAATAAACGGCAAAACATATACTATGCAACTACTTAGCACTGTTCTGCAAACAATAAAAATTTCTAGAAGAGGTCAGTTTAGCGCTGTCTGAAATAGGAAACAAGTCATCTAGACAGCTAATTAACTTCATCAGAAGTAGAACAGAAAGACGGTATTAGATTTAATTTCGATGCAGGGCATCGGCCAGCCGCTTATGGCTTACTTAGCACTGCAAAATAGAACCAAAATACATAGAAAAGGATACGTGGATTGACTACCTAAAAAAGCTCTATACAAAGGAAGAAAAAACGACGCTAGAACCGGAAAAAACAGAAACTACCACAAATGAATAACTTAATATAAAAATGTTCAGGAAGTTCGGAAATACTTGAAAAGCTAAAGAACAGAAAAGCAGCAGGTAAAACCAAAAAACGGGATACCAAACGAATTACTGAAATATTGTGGAGCAGCAATGACAGAACAATTAACAACATTAATTGATAAAATTATAAAACAAAATAAAATACCGGAAGAATGGAGAGCTAATAAATCAGAGGATAAGTTTAGAAGATGAACAACGGGATTTTCGTAGCGGAAGATCGTTTACATAGGCAATATTCGCTATAAAGCAAATTACTGAGAAATCATAGAGTATAATATACCAGCATTTCTGTGTCTACTTGACATAAAGGAAGCGTTTGATAGAGTAAGACTCAAAGATATAATCCATCTTCTGTATAATAGTTCCCCTAACTAAACATTATAAAAACTATCGAAAACATCTACCAAAACAACAAAATGGAAGTCAAAATAGATGGACAACTTATAGAACCTATAGAAATAGGCAGCGGAATAAGACAAGGGACTTCATTGAGCCCCATACTCTTCAATTTAATCATGGATGTAATCATCAAAAGTGTTAACAAAGGAAGAGGATACAGAATGGAAAACAAAGAAATTACAAAACTCTGTTATGCAGACGACGCAATATTGATAGCCCAAGATGAAGATAATCTGCAAAGACTGGTCCACAGATTTAACATAAAAGCATAAGAATTTAATATGACAATCTTATCTCAGAATACTAAAGCAATAGTAGTCAGCAAAGAACCAACCAGATATAAAATAGAAATTGATGGCATCAGTATTGAACAAATAATGAAAATAAAATATCTGGGTGTGACGTCCTCTCGTGGGACTCACTATCCGGGTAGCTTTTAGACAGTCAGAGACAGAGTTCAAAATAAAAATAAAACTTTATTGTCTTCCTTAAATTAAATTGACAAAAATCTTATGTACATATTTAAAATTTGGTTTAGTCTTCTCAGTACCTGGCCTATTTATTCAAATTAAGCTTGACCTTGTCATATGGAACTAGTCTAATCGGCAAGCGAGTGTGTATCTGAAATTTTACGGTAACGTTGTATCGATTTAATAACAGCGGACGATAGGTACAAAGGAAGGAAAGGAACTCAACACGTCCCTTAAGTGATTCGGGTTAATAGGACACTCCTCGACAGTCTCAACACGACTGCTTCAGAGTACGGGTAGTGAAGAGCTCAACACGCACTTCGGATAGCGGCGGTAAAAGGAAAGGAAACAACTTGTGAACTCAACACGTCCACAAGCCGGAGTAGGGAAGAAGAGAACCTTCAGTCAACACCTGTCGATTCTCTCTCTATGAGGAAATGTTGCCGTTTATATAGCGGAGCTTTGCCCTTTCTACTGTCGATACACTCCTACTTCATGGGTTGGTTCGCGCGCACGCTGGTTTAACGGTGATGGCTTGGACTCATCGTTACACCACCTCTTCCTGGGAAAAAAAAAATTTTGGAACAAAAATTTTTTTTTATTTTTATTCCTTGCCAGGTACTTGGTTACCCTAAAAAAAATTTACAATACATCGAAATAAAAAATGTCCGCCCTAAAAAAAATATAAATATCGTCTTCTTAAACAAAAAATCGTCTTCCTCTCTCTTAAAAAAACGTCTTCCTTCGTGGGGCTTCAATTATTGGTTTTTATCCTCAGCACCTGGTTCGGGAGTCTCAGTCTGTATTTTTTTCCTTTATGCTGCGGCGGAACTAGTGAGAGCAGCGGGATTGACACTGGAATTGACTGGACTTTCTGAATTTTTGTGATGCCCATGGTTGGTTCATCGAAAAGGTTCTTGAATTTGGAAATAGCCTTTATCAGGGCTCGCAGCCTTTGCCCGGGGTGTTAGGTTTTGGTGTGTTCCCTAATGGTGATATTAATTCTGGAACGGTGTATGGTGGCGGCGTAACTGTGCCGTCCATTTCTATGTCACTGTAATATATTTCTAACGTGTCTGACATTGTATTTGAAGGTAACTGTAAACTGTATTAAAATATACTGTCACTACTTGGTGTTGACTGTAAGTGCTTGGACTGATTAAGGAGTAGGGAAATCGGTAAATGCGGGTTTTAGGTCTTTTATATGAGCTGTTATTGTACGGTTTTTATCGTCGTGTTTTAATTTGAATATTACATTAGAACACACTTTTGTTATAGTATATGGGCCTGAAAATTTCGGTGCTAATTTGGCGTTAAAATTTTTGGCGGCATTTGAGAGTTGGTATTCCCTTTTCATGACTTTGTCGTTTATTGTGGGTTTCCACTCTCTTCGTCGTAAGTTGTAGTAATGGCTTTGAGTTGTAAAAGCTTTTGCCAGGTTTGTACGTACTAATTCGAATGTTTCTCGTAGTTTATGCCATTTTATGTTTTGATCGGTATGTTGTGTGTCGTTTGGGGTGTTTACGACTTTACTTGGAATTTCTAGTTCGTGTCCAAAGTTCAGGAAGGCTGGGGAGAAACCCGTTGAACCGTGTTTAGCTGTATTATATGCGAATAGTAGTTCTGGAAGGCTCGTGTCCCATTTCTTATGGTTATTATCGCAGAACTGAGCTATCATTGTTTTGATTACTCTGTTTGTTCTTTCTACTGGATTATTCTGGGGAGAATATGGCGGAATGTTTCTTTTAGAAATCTGGAATTCGTCTAGCAACTTTCGTACTTCCCTGTTATCGTATGTTCTTGCGTTGTCTGATATTAGCTCTTTGGGTGATCCGAATCTCATAATGATTTTATCTTTTAAGTTCTGACAGACTGATTTTGCCGTTGCTGTTCTGATCGGTATGGCTTCGACCCATTTTGAAAAGGTGTCCTGGAATGTCATTATATATTTGTTTCCTTTGCTGGATGTTGGAAGGGGTCCTATGATGTCGGTTGAAACGGTGTGCCATGGATGTGGCGGAATTTGTGTAGATTGCATGCGGCCTGGAGTTAAGCTTTGTTGCGGCTTAAATTGCTGACAGTTCTTGCAGTTCCTGACGAACTTTGCGGCGTCTTTAAACATCCCTGGCCAGTAGTATTTTCTAGCTAGGCGGGTTATTGTTTTGGCTATTCCTAGATGTCCTGCGGTCGGTTGCTCGTGGTTTTCTTCTAGCATCTTATCTATCTCATCGTTTATGATCTTCTGCATTGCCGGATTTCGGGGCCTGTATCTTTGTTTGATCGGTGTATTATGTTTGAGTTTTATTGTATGTTCGGTTAGATGTGTTGTTCCTTTAATTTGTTTAAATTTCTCCAATTCTGTTAGTAACAATTCCTGTAATTGTTTTTTTTCGGTATTGTTTAGTGTAGTACTGATGTCGAGCTGCTCTCGTTTCGGACTGTTCGTGAATTCCGGTATGTATGACGGAATATCTTCGGTCTGGTCGTCGGCCGCGGTATCGGTCGGTAGTTCGGTATATCTTCGGTCTGGTTGTCGACCGCGGTATCGGTCGATAGTCGGTATATTTTCGGTCTGGTCTTCGACCGCGGTATCGGTCGGTAGTCGGTGGGTCGTTTTGTTATATATTTTGCTTCTCTGTTGGAGCGGATATCTTGCGGTTGGTGTTTCGTTGACCCTGGAATTGGTCGGTATTTGGTTATTGTCTGCATTGTACGATCTGGATCCGTGTTCTGTACTGGTTGGGTATTGTTCTCTCCTTCTTACGCGATTTCTATTTAAGATGTTTGATAAATCAAGGCTCCATCTTGTTATTTCATGCATTCCCAGTACTACTTCTGAAGCTAGGTTTGGTAAAAAATGTAGCTTGGCTTTTCTCCAAACGTTGTCTATGGAACATTTTGCTGTAAAACAGATTTCTATATTGCTGGTTTTTCCATCTGCCAGCGTGATCTTTAAAGCTTTTCTGTCGCTTTTTGTTCCACATTGCTCCAATATTTTTTTACCTTTTTGTCCTATAAACGAATTTTGGGCCCTGTGTCTATTAGCGCTCTTAACTTTTTACCGTTGCTGAACGTTATCGTTGTGTGGGGTCGTTGATCTGTATAGTGTGCGTAGCTGGAGGTTGTTAGGGAGGACTCTAAATGCTGACTGGGTTGCCTCCTTCTTGTCCAGTCCTGTTGGAGTTTTCCGGTCGGCTTCTACATTGGCAGTTATTGGAAGTTGTTCCTCGGGTTCCGCAATGGCTGCAGAAGAGTACAGCGATAGCTCTGCAGTTTCTTCTATTGTGGCCTCTGCGGCCGCATCTCCAACAACAAGTCTGTCTGTCGAAATTCTGTATTTTGTTATTATGACTATTTGCCTGTGTCCAGTCACACCTTGTATTGTTTCTTTTATATATTTCTTTTTGGACCATATCATATTCTTCCGCTAATCTGATGATGTCCTGTGTTGACGATACGTCTTGCCTCTTTATATACAACTTGTATTTCGGGTTCATATTGGTGTATATCCTGTTTAGTTCTTCTTGGTGATTGAATTCACCATGTCTTCTGATCATTGTTTGAATATCAATGATGTAGTCTTTTACACCTTCGTTGTTTCGTTGGAGTCGGTTCCGGATTTGAGCTTCCAGAGATTGCGTGAGAACGGAGGAAACGAAGAAATTGCGGAAATCTTGTTCGAAGTCTTTTAATTCGTTCCAATATTTATTATTGTTTCTGTACCATAGTAATGCTTTCCCGTTTAATGTTCCTGGTAGAGCTTGTAAAATGTGGGTGTCTTGTAGGCCGTAAGCTGTCTGGAGTTCTTTCAACCGTTCTATGAATTCTATTGGGTCTCTTGAACCGTCAAAGTGTAACCCCCATTTGCGTACTATTTCCATCTTTCTTTGTCTGTCTTCCATCTGGTTTTCTTCTATTTCCTCTGCCTTGATGATCGCAACTAATCTCGCTCTTAGCTCGCTGAAATTCCCTTCCGTCGGCTGTTCTCTGTTTGTTAATTCGGCTATAAGTTCGTCTTTCTTTAATAGGTACACCCAACTAACCTTCGACGTTTCCGGAGCGTCTGTCATTTTTGAACTGTGAATCACCCTGTCTTTGATTAAAATTTGAAATGTAGTACTGTCTCTTGAAAATAAAATTCGGAATTCGGTCGGTATTATTGTTTAAAACGTATTTTTCTGCTCGGGCGCCATTTGTGACGTCCTCTCGTGGGACTCACTATCCGGGTAGCTTTTAGACAGTCAGAGACAGAGTTCAAAATAAAAATAAAACTTTATTGTCTTCCTTAAATTAAATTGACAAAAATCTTATGTACATATTTACAATTTGGTTTAGTCTTCTCAGTACCTGGCCTATTTATTCAAATTAAGCTTGACCTTGTCATATGGAACTAGTCTAATCGGCAAGCGAGTGTGTATCTGAAATTTTACGGTAACGTTGTATCGATTTAATAACAGCGGACGATAGGTACAAAGGAAGGAAAGGAACTCAACACGTCCCTTAAGCGATTCGGGTTAATAGGACACTCCTCGACAGTCTCAACACGACTGCTTCAGAGTACGGGTAGTGAAGAGCTCAACACGCACTTCGGATAGCGGCGGTAAAAGGAAAGGAAACAACTTGTGAACTCAACACGTCCACAAGCCGGAGTAGGGAAGAAGAGAACCTTCAGTCAACACCTGTCGATTCTCTCTCTATGAGGAAATGTTGCCGTTTATATAGCGGAGCTTTGCCCTTTCTACTGTCGATACACTCCTACTTCATGGGTTGGTTCGCGCGCACGCTGGTTTAACGGTGATGGCTTGGACTCATCGTTACATGGGAATTACAATGTCTAGCTATGGAGACCTGGACAAAGAAGTGAGAGATCAAGTACAAAATACAAATAGACTGGTAGGATGCCTTTATAACCATATATGGCGAAACAGACATTAAGGCTGAGATGAAGTCAAGAATTTATAAAGCCAGTGTAAGACCAATAATGACAAATGCGTCAGAAACAAGACCCGATACAGCTACAACGCAAATCCTACTGGAAACGGCGGATATGAGAATACTGAGAAGAATTACAGAAAATACGCTGAGAGATTAAAAGAGAAGTGAAGACATTAGAAGAATAACGTACAGTGACAACCTTCCATAGAGGTATTAATCCACCAATGAACAAGCAAAGTTGCTTATAAAGAGGAAGAAGAAGAAGAAGAAATTTTAACTCTAGATGATAAAATTATTGGGAAAAGTAATTCGGTATTTTAGAGTAATGGTAAAATATGTAGAGATGCATGCAGTAGAATTAGGGCAAGATGGATGAAGTAGAAGGAAGTTAGTGATATTTTGTATACCAGAAAGATTCTAATAAAACTGAAAGGAAAATTCTATAAAAAAAACCAGCTATGATGTACGAAACTGAATGTTAGGCAGTGAAAAATGGCCAATGGTCTCCAGTTAAATAAAGATAAGTGTATTGTTATATCCTTTAGCAAATCTAAAAATAATGTTGTGTTTGACTATCACATTAATACAATCAAGAGTAACTGAAATAAAAGATTTGGGAGTGTTATTTGACAGTTCCTTGTCATTTATCTGCCACATCAACAATTTGTCAAATAAAGTTTACCGAAATCTAGGTTTTATCACAAGAAACTCTCGAGATCTGTCAGTACCCACATATAGAATTTTATATCTCACTTTCATCCGTAGCATCCTGTCTTATGCTTCTATAGTATGGTCACCATACTATTTTAACCATATTCACACCCTTGAAAAAATTCAAAATAAGTTTCTTCGGATTTGTTATAGATTAAACTTAAGGAACATGTCTTCGGTAGAACTAAGGTCAAGGCTAAATATCAGTTCCTTAGAAGACTACAGAACTAAATGTGATCTAGTTTTTCTCCATAAACTACTTGACCATACCACTGACTGTTATGATTTATTAAGCCTTATCAACTTTATATGTAACACTAGAATTCTTAGAGACATGCCTTTGTTTTCTATAAAACACTATCACACTAAATATGGCAAATTCTCTCCTATTAACAGGATTCAGATCCTGGGAAATGACTTTAGCCAATCTCATGATCTGGTGGATATAAAATCTGTAAGATTTAAGCACTGTTTGACTGAGTATGTTAGGAATCAAAGGTGAGTGACATTTAACTTGGAGTATTTATTTCATTTCATTTTATTAAGATCATTTCATTTTATTAAGATCTTCAGGAAATTTAAGTTAATTTACTTAATTTAATCATTTGTTAATTTACTTAATTTAATAACTTGTTTAACAATAATTATTTAATCATTATTTAATACTTATTTTTAGTATGTACTTGTATTATGGTTAGCATATTTTATTTTTGTTAAATTTTGTAAAATGGGGACATCCCGTAAATAAATAAATAAATAAAAACAAAGAGCAGCAGCACATGCATGCGGCGAATATCAGAAGACTTAGCTGGATTAGTTTTTTATTATATTCATTATGTACCGAATTTTTATAGGCTATTTTTGTTTATATTTTTGTAAATTTGTCACTTCAAACAGTTCCTCGGGAACAATCGGATGGGCTTTTCCAAAAAGCAAATATTCTGGGCTATAGCTGGTTACAGAGTGATCTGTTTTTTTGTATTTATCTATACATTCGTCGACAATTTTTGTCCATGCTCTAATTCTGGTTTCATTTTGTTTGCATTTTATTCTGTTTAGTAATGTTTGGTCAAGTTTTTCATTTAAGCCATTAGAGAATGGGCAGTCTACTTCTGTAAAGATAAATTGAATATTTAAATGTTTTATATGATTTCTAAACATTTTGGAATTAATTCCAGGATACTAATCTGTTAATAACGTTTTTATAGGGTGTTTATCTTAAATTTTGGTAATTAATTTCATGAAATCATCTGTCGTCTGATTTTTAGAAGTAACCGCAGACGCATATGTGGTAAAGTGGTCTACAAGTAAGTGGGCTATTTGACGAACGATTACCTCCAAAACCTCCTATTGTATCTAAGGACATTATCTCAAAAGGTTTGTTTGGCGGACCCAATTGTGACAGAAAACCATATTTTGGACCTGTTCTTGTTTTATTTTTACAGCAGATCTCGCATTTTTGGCAGATATCTTTTGCCAGTGAATCCATATTCTTAGTGTAGTAAAAATTTACTTTACCAGCACACATATGACCATAACATTTTTGTTCTTAATTCTATTCCAAAATCTTTGAATAAAATAATTGTTTCCATTCTTTTTTAATTTATAAAATATATCCTGGTCAAAAATTGTTCCCCTCATTGTATCTATCATTTGTCGATTATTATTTTGATCTTGTTTTACTTCGGTTAGGATAACTAGGTTTACTGTTCTTATAAATGTGTCAGTATTTTCTATTTTTCAAAACAAGGTTTCTAGAAACGCAGTCGGCTTCTACATTTTTTTTCTAGGTTCTTATTTAAAGTCGAATTCAAATTGTGAAAGAAAATGTGCCATATCACCTAATTCTTCACCTGGTCTTGTACAAAGTTCTCTTTCCTGAAGGTGCTTATGATCAGTAATAACTACAAATTTTCATCTCATTATAATCGTCAATTTCATTCGTCAATTCCTAGAATATTAGCATTATCTAGAACAGAGCAGAGCAGAATATCCTCTGAGCAGAGGATATTCTTTACCCTATCACAAGCTGTTTGGCAGCTTAAAGATAAGTGAAATTTGATATATTTTTTAACACAATTATGTAATGGTACCAATAACCTAGCTGAATATATATTTGTGGTAAAAATTTACTTTTCCCAAAAACTGTCGTATTTTTTTCTCGTGTCTGATGCTGGAAAATCTCTAATTGATATTAAATTGTCATGTAGTGGACGAATTAAATTGTTTTCCACAATATGTCCCAAATATTCTACCTCTTCTCTCACAAAATTACATTTTAGAATATAGAAAGGACAGGTTCTTACTAAGGTAAGACGATGTGTCGTGGAATGCAATTTAAGATTCTCCATGTCGTTCCAATTCACCGTCTGTTTGCCTTGAAAATTGTAGAAGGCACAGATTTAGGTAATTAACTGAATTTGGTTTCAAACACTTAGAAATCTTCGTTTTTTTAAGTTTTTGTTTTTGTTTTTACATTTTAGAAGTTTTAGCCTAAATCCCTCTTCGAGAATTGCTTCCATGAGTCGTTCTATATGATCTAAGTGTTCTTCAAATGATAATAAAAATATTAAAATTTCATCCTTGCAGTTTATTCAAAATGAATTTAAATGATATTTTCTGATAATATTACTTAAAATTCTTTGAAATATAGCTGGGGAGGTTTCAAGTCCAAAAGGTTAGCATTTATATTATCAATGACCATTTTGTGTAATGAAGGTTATCTTATATTTTTATCTTTTATCCGAACTGGAATACACCAAAAAGCAGAATTTATGTCAAAAGTAGTTAAAAATCTAGCATTCCTTATTTTGACAAAAGTCTCGTCAATTAGTTTTTACAACGGAAAAGGTTGTGGTTCTGGAATAATTATTAATTTGTTTAATTCACGAAAATCAATACACGATCTGGTTTTACATTCTTCATCATTTTTTATGAGGCAATGTAACGGGGGCTGCAAATGGTGAAGATGATTCTCTATTAATATTGCTTTTATAAAAATTGTCCTATTTGAAATTCTATTTCTTTTTGATTCTCTATTGAACATCTATAAAGGTTCTTTGCAACAAAATTATGTTCCAAAAGTTCGATTTGTGCTTCATAATTTTTAACCTGTCCAATGTCAAATTTATGTTTCGCAAAAATATTTTCATATTTATTTAATAATATTTCTATTTTATTTTTCTGATTTGGCAATAAATGTTGCAATGCAATAATTTTGCTTCGAAAAGCTCTGTGGGAATTCCCTCATTAAAGTTTATTGAGTATTTATTAATAGTATTATTAAATTTTTCAATCTTTTCTTTAGGATTTGCATTCAATCTTTGATAAACTTCTAAATCAAAATCTTGTTTCATTTGAAAATTCAAAATAGAATCTAATTCAAGTAGAATATCATATTCGAAATATTCATCATTAACTACAAAAAGATTAATATTTTTCTCAATTTTATTAATTTTCATTTTTGTAAATAATTGTCCTCTATAATTTGTTCTGCCATTTATCTTGTTAAACATATTCCTATCTTCATGAATATATAATCCTTACTTTTCTGCAACCTTCAAATTCAAAAGATTTGAGCCTGGGTCAAAAAGTCCACAAAATTCTCTATTATTTAGGAATACTTTTAATTATTTTATTTCATAACTATTTCATTTATTGTTTCCTGTAAAGCAATATTATTAACATATTTAATATTATTTGATTTGTCTTCTGGATGAAAACGTCAAGGGACTTTTTTTATCTTGATGACTTTCAAAATTGTCGATATTGATTTTCAATATTGACAAGGTTTCTTTTCTTCTAATGTTAAAGTATATGATTTGGTAGGTATTTAGTCAAAAACCGGTTTTATCTGTGATTTATTCTTCTTTTATAACTAAACTTTCCAGTTTTCTCAATTCACCTATCAGTTTTTCCATTGTTGTAACGTCAGCTCTATTGATGTGATCTTTTGTCTTTTTGCTCGATGGATCTTGTATATAAATTGGCATATCTGTCACAATTAAATCAATTAGTATATCAATAGAATAGTCATTTTTCACATTTAATAATAAATTTACTTTATGAAATGCATAGTCAACAAGACTACCACCTATATACCTAAAAAAATAAGTTTCCTGTGTTTATTGCATCCTGTTTCACAAAAACTATATCTAAAATGTTAATTTTTTATATCTAAAACTATTACCTAAGCCTAATGTTATTATTTTTGATTCAAACCATTTCTTGCTATTGGAACGTTTAGTGCCGATAATGCTGTAAAAAATTACTGTGATATAAAACAGTCTTTTATTAAGCAAATTAATAATATTTCATGTAATATTATTCCCATATTTTATAAATTATCCTGTGTACATATTTACGATAGTAATTATTTTTTTATATTACTGTTATTAGTAATGGTTTTATTAATATTTAAATAGTATTAAATTTTAAAGTGTAAACAGTTGTATATTGCAATTTCTCTACGTTTTAGACCGAACAAAAACAGGTCAATGAGTACCTATGACCCCTAAACCCGCCGTTGAAATAAACCAAATCATCGTAAACATTGTCACACACTCATGAATACAAACAATACCTACTAACCTATAAGAAAATCAAACTTTGCGAGCGCAGGCATCAAGCCGAAAACAAAATAATTTTTTTAGTTTTCTCCCTTTTTCAGACATTTTCGTAACGATTCTGCTAAGCTTTTCCGTTTGGTAGGCGCACGCGCCATTTCCTCGACGTGAAAATATAGATTTTCCAAACGCGAAGATGTGACAGCCAGTCAGTGTCATGTACGAGACGTGCTGCAACCCTTCAATGAGGTGAGTCACCTTATTTTATCTGTTAATTTTAAGAAAAATCCGTTATGCATTTGGTTTGTGGTTTTCGTTATCACTTCTCTACAATTTCCATCCCAGTGTTAGTCTAACAGTTAAAACAAATTGTGATCACAGTTGTATGTATTGATGATATTTCTCATTATAGTCTTCGGTTTGTTTTTCGAAGCAGTGTTACATATTTGTAAATAAAAAAATAGATCAGGTATGAAAGATATAATTATTTTAGTCCGACTTCATTCGTATATAATATTATAAAATTTACTACCTAATGTTAATAAAATTTATATATTTTCTAATGTTAATAAACAACTTAGAACTTAGAATTATTTAATACTGAATTTGACTAAATGTTTCATTTGTTTATTAATAAGAAAAAAGGCCAATTTAAGTTTAGTTGAAAATTAAAAAAAAAACATTCAATATAAATATTTGAAGCGTCCGTATAGTGCAACAATTTTTTCTAAAATGTACAGTACGGATTGTGTACTAAAACATAAGTTTACGATAAAATATTTTATAAATATATTCAAATAATATACAATTAGGGGCATAAAAAATGACCTTGTTAACATCTTTTTCGTCTATGGCCCAATTTTGATAATCTGAAAAAGTATTTAAAAGCAATGTATATTATATAAGGAAAGAACCAAGCTTGTAGTTTTAAGTGACATCCAAAAGCTGTACTTCACTATAAAGTAGGTAAGCTCAAAATTTTTTAATGTTAAAGTGGCGTTTTTTTTTAAACTGCCTTTATTTATTAATTATTACAGAACAATATTTCAAGAAAAACAATTAAAGTTACTTACTTACCACATCCCAATCGCCATTTCTTCTTGGCATATATATCTTCTTCAGTGAGGTCTCTTTTTCCATTACTATTTTTATTTGTTCGTTCCGCTGTAATTTTTTTTTAGTCGTCTTTTCCTCCTTCTATTTGGTTTCCATTTCCAAGTTCTCAACGGTATTTTTGTCTCGTCTATCCTTCGCATATGCCCATACCAGAGTAATTTTCGTTTTTCATTCTCATCATTTAGTGTCTCCTTCCAGTGGCGGATCTAGATATTTCCTTAGGAGGGCAACTTACAACTTGAGAGAGGAGCTTCCAACTTGGGAAGGGGGAACTTCCAATAAAACATCAACCAAAAGACATAAAAAAGGTAAACCCACATTACACAAAAGTCATAAATAATTGGTTTTCTTTAATTTTGAACCTTCTTGGGGGGATTTCCCTATTTTCGTTCCTCCGTGTATCCGCCTCTGTCTTTGCATTCATTAGTTCTCTAATTCGTTCATTTCTAATTATCTCTATTAGTGTTAATCCGCAGCTTCTTTTCCAAAACATAATTTCCATTGCATTTATTCGGCTTTCCATTCTTTTACTTGTACCCACATACAGTGAGCAGCTTCCACTATTGTCTTAGTGTTTAATTAAAATAAAAATTAGTTTAATTATTTTTCTACTGGACGTTTAAATTTATTAAGTGACTTTAAATTACTAAGCGTACAAAAACTGAACAATAAAAGAAAGGACATAAGAGTTGGCAAAATAATGAAATATTATTAGAGACGAACCTCCAATAAAGACCACTCCGAGATTGCATCAATTGGTCGGTATAGAAAATTTAATAGTCAGAGGTCAAGAACAATTTTGAAAACACTATTTTATTTCATATTTTATGCCAACTTAGGAGGCAGCTTAGTTTTAAGCTGGAATATTTAAAAATTCTTTTATTTTCCATTTCCTTTCGTTTTTTTTTGTTTTTTTTTTATATTTTTAGTTTTTACTTATTTATAATCACTATCACTATTGCAGAAATAGTACTTACTCTGGTTTGAGTAGAATTTTTTTAATTAAAGTGCTTCTTCTTATAATGAACCTCTTTTTCTTCGTGTGGTATTTAAACGGTGTTCTGTCATTTCAGGATATATGCACTAGTTGGATATATGCAAATTATCTTTTCTGGTTGTTTTTACACATCAATGTAGCTATTTGGAAAGGCAGCTTTAATAATTTTCTCACACCAGTCCTGATTCTAGATCATCCTACAGATCATTGTCATGTGTACCAGTGCGCGCGTTATAAAGATACCATATTGAAGTAGGTACGCAATAATACAAGAAATATTGGAAAATATTGTGTAGCTTGTTAATCAGTACGCAGCTTTCGTTGCACCAATAACATGCTGAAGTACGTAGAGGAAAGAATACAAATATGGGCTACCCATTTTGTATTTATTTATAAAAAAAGAATAAAAATTCTATTTCAATTCCAAAGGTACGTAAGAATACCTATATTTAGTTACTTATAACCTGCCCAAAATCCAAATTGATTAAAAAATATATAACTGTTTTAAATGTACATCATATTCATAATAATGAAAAATTACTTTTGCGTTTTCTTTTTGTTTACTAGGGGAAGAACTATTTGCAAAAGTCAGACACATATTTTTCTTTTTCGGCCCCAGCGCACTCGTTATGTGCCCACAAATAGCACATGAAGCGCTTAACCTATATTTCACCAACATTACCCTCTGAAAAAAGTGCCTCGCAAAACATACACGTTACGTCAGCTGCGTCTTGTGGAGGCTGTGTAAAAGGAAACTCATTGTAATCGCTCTCATCATCTGCAGGCATGTATTCCTCCTCATCCTCGCTACTAGAACTCGATTACTTTTTTGGTTCTTTGTGACTTTGGTAAAATGCTTACGTTTTCCTTTTTTTATTTCTTTCCCTTTTCTTTTTTCTTTGCCTTTTCCTACTTCGTTTTGCTCCCCTTTGTCTTTATTGAGAGATTGGATCAATTCATTTTTGTAAGGTGAAGAGGTTATCACTGAACAGTTACTTGGCTTACGCCCACGGTTGGATATTTTTTCTTCAATAATGGCACAGGAGAAAGATCACAAAGAACACTATAAGAGAAAAACAATACAATATAGAACTACTCCAAGAACAATCAATAAGAGAACTATACCAACAACGTCTAGACCAAAAATTAATAGAATTTAGATACGGCAACATCGAAGAAATATACGAGCATATAAAGGCGAGTATAAAGCAAGCAGCATTCGAAGCCCTTGGGGAAAAAGAACATATAACAAATAAACAGCACTATAATGAAATAAATGAACCAACAAAAAGAATAATTGAAGAAAAAAAGCAACTATACAGAAAATGGCTGACTACAAACAACGATGAAGTTTATAAAGAATATAGAGAAAAAGATAGAGAAGTGAAAAAACAAATAACACAGCAAAAGAACGAAGAATGGGAAAGAATCTGCTTAAATATTGAAACATATATAGGAGGTACAAGAACTTCGGAGTCATGGAAAGTACTGAGAGGATTGAAACAAAACTCAAAAGAAAAAACTAAATTGGGAAATATACAGGACAAAGAATGGAAGGACTACTACAAGGAACTATTAACAGAACAAAGACCACAATTCATTGGAAAAGAAAACAGGCGAAGACGAAGCAGATTCCCACAACAAGAAATAGAAATAACAGATAGGGAAATGAGAACGGCCATAAAAGCAATCAAAAATAAGAAAGCACCGGGACCTGGAGGCATCTCACCTGAGCTTATAAAATACGGATCAAAAAAATTACACCGGATGATACAATGGATATTTCAGAAAGCCATAAATGGAGAACAGCTCCCAAAGGAATGGACGGCGGCATATATGACATCTATATTTAAGAAAGGAGATAGAAAACGATGCGAAAACTACAGAGGAATAAGCGTAATATCATCAATACGAAGATTATATGGGAAGATACTGCGAGAAAAGATAGAGCAAGCGATAAAAGGCAAAATCGGGGAGGATCAGGCAGGCTTCACGGCAGGAAGATCATGCATAGACCACATATACACACTGGAACAACTGTTGGAAAAGAAAAAAGCAAAAAATATAGATATACACTTGGCATTTGTGGATCTGAGAAAGGCGTATGACTCTGTACCAAGGTCAGAACTATGGGAGGCAATGTACAAATTAGAAATACAGACGGAACTCATAGAAGCTACAAAAGCTCTGTATAAAGAAAATAAAGTGTCCATTAAAATGGGAACAAGAATCATAGGAGACTTCACCACAACAAAAGGGCTCCTGCAGGGTTGTTCCACATCTCCAACCCTATTCAAAATATACTTAGAGAAAGCCTTGACTACATGGAAAAGAAAATGCGAAGGCATGGGAGTACCGGTACGGAACGAATACCTATATACGTTAAGTTTTGCAGACGATCAAGTAGTGATTGCACAAGACCAACACGACCTCAGCTACATGATGAAGAAACTACAAGAAGAATATACCAAGGCTGGCCTAGATATTAACCTCGCGAAAACAGAGTACCTATCTACAAGTGAAGAAGACATAGAAGATCTACAGATTGATGACAACGTAACAATCAAAGGAAAGGATAAATTCAAATACCTGGGGTTCATAATCACGAAAAGGCAACAACAGAGGAAGAAATTACACAAAGATTAGGACAAACAAGAACAGCAATCCGACAAGTTAACTCAGTATGGTGGGATAGACACCTAAATATGAAGACAAAAACGCAGATTTATAAAACATTAGTGCGAAGTATTATGACATATGGGGCCGAAAATTGGATCATAAACAAGAAAAACAGCAGTAAGATAATAGCAACAGAGATGGAATGCCTGCGAAGATGCTGCAGAGTAACAAGAATGGATAGGAGAAGTAATGACGAAATAAAGCAAAGAACATCAATAGAAACAGACATACTAACATATATAGAACAAAAAAGACTAAAGTGGTATGGACATGTAAGAAGAGCTAGCGACAGCAGATGGATAAAAAGAATAACCGAATGGAGCCCCATAGGAAGGAGGAAAAGAGGACGACCCCGAAAATCCTGGAGGAACGAAGTAGACGACGCCATGAGTAAGAGAGGACTAAACGATGGAGAATGGAACAACAGAGAGAGATGGAAACGGTTGAGCGAGGGAAGGCAGTGAATACTGTAGAATCCCTAAATATATATATATAGAAAGATCATATGATGTTAGCAGAGATGTTCTTAAAGACCAAGATTTGATGTGGAAGGGATTGATAGAGTGGGCTTATTCTCAAATAATTTTCTGTTTACACCAAGCTCTGCACAAAGTATTCTGGAAGGCGTGGCAGACTTTCTGTAAAAGATTGTTGTGGGAATAGCGACAAGCTGTGAACTAATTGAAGAAATAGCATCAAACTGTGTACTAGTTTTAGGAATAGTTTCAAGCTGTTTATAGGCCGAGATGGAAGAGTGGGAGAATTCGATGATACTTTATTGTGGCTAGAACGACAATTTGGTGTGCTCTCAGAATTGATAGAATTATCGTCAGAATTTGTAGGTTCATTTGAATTGATATCAGCAGTTGAAACGATGATCACGTTATCATCTTTATCATTTTCTGCTTCAATTTCAGCTGGCATGAAATCGACATATGTAAATATGTTTTTATTAAAGGGATAAATTCCTGTAGGTTTGAATCCATTAACCGCAATCTCTCCAGTTTGTCATTTCAAATAAGCTCTCCCAACGAGCTCTGACACATCAAAGGCACTTAGTGGACGATTATTGTGGCGCAATCAGATCCTGATCTCTTCGCTGTAGTAAGCCTTAAGAATACCCATGTAAAATTTGTCCAATGGCTGGAGTTTGTGGGTACAATGGGGAGGTCAGACAATTATAGTGACATGATTATCTCTAGCTAAATCTATATTACGTGTTACTTCTATATTACGTGTATGGCTGTAATGACCATCCATAATAAGCAGGACTTATGATTTTTGTGTGGGTTTCACTGTGTCAATTAAATGTTGAAATTATCTTGTGAAAATATTGCTTTGTATCCATCCACTGGGATGTAGTGCCATAATGGAACCTGGAGGAGATTCTTTCATCAGTTGCTGGTTAATATTTTTACGTGGGAATATCATCATTGGTGGGATGAATTGGCCAGCAGAGCTCATCGATATCACGACGATTATCAGAGAGCCCCTTTAAGCAGAAGTTAATGATGCAATTTGTCGTTTCCTTTTTCGGCCTACTACCTGTGCAATCTTGTTTTGTACAACCATAAGACCTGTCTCGTCCACATTGAAGATACATTCAGGTGGGTAAAACCGTTTGTTATATTCTTTTTCCAGAACATTGAAGAAGGATGCGACATTTTCTTTGTTCCCGCCTCTTGCTCGTAAATATGATGTTCGCGTTGGTCGTCATACTGATAGCTCTTTATGGCGTTGCAGGAAAAGCCTCAGTCAGACTCTGCCTGCCATATTACCTCCAAATGGATGTTTGATATTGTTTCTGGAAGCTAAGACGTATGCTATCCTCCTAAGATCTTTTTTGGTTAATCCATGAAATTTAGCTTCCATTTCTAAAATATAACGAACTAACTCGTCCTCAAGATCATTCCCTAAGACAACTTTATGCCCTAACTTTATTTGAGCAGCTTCAATTAGTTTTAGTTTTTAAGTTTTCTTGCAGAACGTTGCAACGTAGAACGTGGGACATTACAAATTTTTGCAGCTTTCAGCGTACTTATTTCGTGCTACCGGACAGCTATAATTACACGTTCTATATCGCTCTCATCCCATTTTTTCTCTTTTTATCTTCTTTCAGCTGTTGTTTCGACATCCTGAAACAATTGGAGTATGTTTTACATTGTTCTAAATACGGGCCACTAGTCCATAATCAAAACAGAGGCACACCCCATATTGTAAACACACTTGCTTTGCAAAACAAAAGAGGTTATGTCTAAAAGTAGTCAATTTGAAAAAAAACTCATTAGTATATATCAAAATGATTATAGAGCTTCAACGTGACACAGACGTTTTTTTTTTTTTTTAATTAGTGTTTATTTTCAAATACTGGAATTTATTAACTTACCCGAAAAAGTTTTGGCATTCACACCAACCGACAAACAATTATTATAAATTGGGAAATATCTACCACTGTGGCGCCATTGCTACGGTGATAGTTTAATTTCGCCAAATACCGTTTGCAATAGTCAACATGTAGAGATCTGCAACGAATAGCTGTGAAACCTACCTAGCCCATATTACAAGACCAGACCATATTTGCAGCATTTCCTCTAATAATGCATAGATCTGGCAAATTTTTTTCCTAAATGAGCATTAATATACATCAAATATTGTTAAGTTATAATTTATAAGAAATTTATTTTTTGGTCTAGTAATATAAAGAAAAAATAAACTTTTATTTATTAAAAATAAACATATATGTATTTCCATAATGTTGAAAAATTGGCAAAAATTGGCACGTATTCGTTATAATAAAATTTAAACTTTAAAATATAAAATAACCATTTGTTAGATAAGACGTAACTAATTAACTTTAAAATATTGACAGTGGCAGAATTTAAATTCGTTATTGGTTTCACCGTGTAATCATTAAGTAACGAGTTAATAGACTTTGTGTCAGTAGGACGTGGCTACTGGAACTGGCATTTGGATTTGTCATGTCGCCCTGCTTGGCTATCTGTAAAACAAACTAGGTATGTAATGTAATAGTCAACCACTGAAGCTGGTGCCATTTGAGGTATGTCAACGATCGCAAAAGGTTAAAGAAACATTTTCTTAATATTTTCTATTTAATTGAATTTACAGTGGTCTTGTCTTACTGAGAAATTTCATTGTCTCAAAATTTGAGTCCAAGAATAAAGCCACATAACGTAAGTCCTGGGGTTATAATAGCTTTTCAATTCATTTCTTGTTGGTATTTTTAATACTTTAACCAAATTTCAATTTTCAGGTTTTGCTTGGCAATACTCGTTAAGCTGTTCATGCCATAAAACGTACATATTAGTTTAAGGTTTAATAAATCTAAAAAATCCATTAAATATTTCAGTGTGACAAGGTTTGAACATTCTAGTCTGATAGTCTATCTCTTTGAATTAGTATATTTTGTTACATTCTGTTTTATAAAGATTTTGAGAGTTTTGTGCTTAACTCAGAATGTTTAAAAAATCCCGACGAGTTGTTTTGATTTTTAATTACTACTATTAGTTCTGGAAGTATAATATCACTTTCTAAAATGTCGTGCATAACTTTTAAATTTAAATTGTGACAGGCACATGACAGTCTCGTGAAAGATGGAACGTTGAAGTTACATTTGAGACATTGTCTGTAACAATTATATTTCTACCATTTGAGAGTTTATCTTCAACTTCATTTCCAGAATACTCTTTAAATATGTCAGTAGTAGATTTCTGTGTGTTAATACCAATTTTTTTTCTTATTTATATTTATTTCTTAAGATTCCAATCCGCTCATTTTTTTGGATTGTCATCAAAAAAGTCTTAAAGAAACTTCAGATTTTCTAAGAAGGGATTGTAACTTACATTTTATTCTGTCGTATTCTTCTGGCAAAACCGCCCTTGCTAAATTTGTACTAGAAGCTAATTTGTTTTCCACATCATGTTTACTAAAATCTGTAGCGAAATCGATTCAATCTTGGTCTAATTTGTCGCCTGATACCCGGAGATGAGCGGTCATTAAACCCCCACACACACGTCCCGACTAAACCACCCAACTGTCGTGACAAACAACGTTGGGCACGGCGGTTGGTGTGTATGTGTGTAAGCTTGTGGACAGTCAAAAAAAAACGGTAGGGCCGATCGATGTGGTTGTGCAACCAGGTTGTGATATCAACAGCCTACTTCCACCCTCCCCTTAAACCTGTCGAGTCTTGATGAGTGTAGCGTTGTTGGTCAACCTCCTACTCCGACCTCCGACCCCAATACGAATCAGTTAAGTTCTGGTAGCCGTTAGTAGTGTTCAGTCCACAGAAATGTTTTATATACCAACGGAGGAAAAAATCATAATTGAAGATTAACTGAAAAGCTACAAAACTTCCCGCTGTTTATGAGATGTTCAGTGTGATGCCTATTCAAACCGAGATCGGAGGAATGAAGCATACAATTCTCTTCTGAAAATCTTCAAAACAGTTTACTCAGATGCAACATTGGCAATTTTGAAAAAGAAACTAGTACTGTAACTGTAGTACTGGTCAAAACGTGTGTAGCAACGGGGATGGTCGCGAAGTTCAGTCTTGTCGGATAGCATGGTCTGGACGTGTGTAGAGCTCACCACAACAAGGATGTAGGCTATTTTAGCTTCCACTCGATAGCTCAACTCACAGAATTGTCGACAACGACTGAGCATGAAAAGGCTCCCTACTAGGACAAGGTTTCGCCATTTTTATATTAGTAGTTGGTTATTGGGTGTTTTATTTTCTAATTAACAAACTAAAGTTGTTTATTATTTAAATTTCATAACTCTCAAAAGAGTATAGTGATTTTATGTCTTGATCGCTCGGATCGTGAATTTCCATCCTTTTCTGTCTTTAGCTGATAAGAAAGCTTCGTATACACCATAGTCAATAATTTCTCTGGCTTGATTAACCCAGCGTGTGGAAAACTGCGGTCATTTGTAACCTAGAATTGACTTATTTTTGTTGCCAGTCTCGTGTGGATTTTTAGTTGCTTTATAATTGAAATGAATGTTGGTGCAATGCTCTGTGTATGGTATATGAGATTCGCTTTATATATGTCGGTTCAATATAAAGAATTTTTTCAGTGCCAAGTCATTGTATATCTATTCACTTTAGTTAAATAATACTAGTCTATCGCCTTTAATTATGCAAGGTTATCTACTCAAATATACTCTCCCAATAATATGTTAAATCTAATAATACTTACAAAAATTATTAATATCCTTTGTTTTTATACCATCTAATATTTTTCTGGATAAAATATTCTGGATAATGACTGCATACTAAAGAGCATAGTAAACAGTGGTAAATTAAGTTTCATGGGCATGTCTTTTAGCCTAAGTCTGATGAAGAACTGTTGATCAGGAGAACATTTTCGTCGGAATTCCTGGTGATCCGAAACTGAACACTCAACGTTTATCAGACATTACTGAGTTAATCAATCATTCCTTATTTCTGCTGCTTAAAAAAGAAAATTATATGTTGTACCACAACGTTTTGACTTATAAAAAATTTTACAATTTACAACTACCTTAGAGATTCTTCTGTTCGAGTAAAATTTTATCAGATAAATTTGTCATAAAAGACGAGATAGAACATAGAAAACTAGGGTTGGAAACTTAATTAACAAATATTTGATAACAAATTATACGATATTTCTGAAGCTATTTTCTTGTGGAATTTTAATATTATTTATTATCCTTAATGGGAATCCGACGTTTCGATTTCCACTTGGCAAATCGTTTTCACAATACAATTTATACTTGATTAAATGTGTATTATCAGAACGATTTCCGAAGTGATAATCGAAACGTCAAAATAAACATATACTTAAACTAAAATTGTGGTTAACTCCTATTAACTATAATGAATTAAAGAATTCCTAATTATGAAATTAGTTTGTGTTCTGCTTCAGCGCAAAAAAATTGGAATAAGTTATAAGTTCTCTATGTTTGGTTGTTTATAAAACAATAACAAGCAAATTGAATGGATATTAAAAAACTCGACCTTTAAATGATCAGACATAGAAATTGTCTTATAACATGACAGTATAAATAATAATAAATGTAAAATGTCAATTGATGTTTTTAAAAAGAAAACACAACACTAGGACTAACAAGTTTAGACTAATAAACTGTAAGTACATGTTTTGATTTGAAAAATTTTACAAAAATTATCAATACGTATTTCTTATAATTCACAAAACAAACTAAAAATGTAATCGAAAAAAGTATGACCTTTTATCTGTAATACACCTTCGTGTCGTTATAACTGCCTACATTCGTCAGTGTAAACTTATTATTAATCTCTGGATAGTTGCTGCGATACAATTTTTGCCTTTTAAGAGGACAGTTACTAGAATTTTCAAGTATAATAGATCAGTACCGGTCTGAGCCTGAGTCTGATCTGTGAGACTCAGATTAGGACAGACTGGGCGGGGAAGTTTTCATCTGCCATACTAAACGTCTCGTTTGCTAATAGTGAACTTTATGTGGGTATATAGTATAATAAGATTTATTTCAATAATGTACATCAAAATAAGTAGCAGCTATGTTGTTAACTGTAGTTTTGTTGATTAAACATGATACACACAGACTCAAATATATACACAAGCATACAAACACAGAAACACAAAATACACGTACACATTGGTACATCTACACCATACGACACTGTACTGGGACTAGTGCGCATCCCAATCTCACGGTTTATTACCATCGTGCCCAGTAGATGCATCGTACAGGAGAAAAGTTTTGCCTAAGCCATGTACCGGAGAACTAGTGAACTCATGAGAAATTTTAGTCCCCTGACAATACTGAAATTTATAATAATAATAATATGGAACCATGGAATATATACTATGGAACAAAAACAACAACGGTTCCAAGCCGTGAGATCTTGCACGGATGTAAATTTCATATTAAGGCAAGTTAAAAAAAACTTAATATTTAATATGTTCATGGACGAAATCTTAGACCAAATAAATGAAAATTAAGAAAAAGAAAAAAGAAAATCAGAAAATCCGGGTAGCACCTCCGCACACCGAGCAAAAAGTGAATCGAGGAGTTTAAAATCACAACGCGCTCCAAAAATGGCATTTTCTCGGCTTCCTGTCATTAGATTGTAATCTTGTTTTTAATCTACCTGTGAAGCCAAGAATTGCAAATATGATATTTTCGAACAAACACCTATTTTAATTGCAAAACGGGAAATTTTATGTGACTCAAATTTTCTTTCTATGCAGTTTTTGCGTGATGAAGTGATATATATATATATATATATATATATATATATATATATATATATATATATATGCATATATATATATATATATATATATATATATATATATATATATATATATATATATATCTGTATATATATATATATATATGCAAATATTAGTAGCTTTCAGCGAAAGCTTGCTATTGCTCTGTTAAAATGAAAGTCATATATTAGGGCACTGGAGCACAAATTAGTCAAACTGTTCACGTCTGAATTGGAATCAATAGAACGATATAACTTTTATTTCGGTTATTCATACTTCAAACTACAACATATTGATGGTTGCTACTGTTATTATTAATATAATTTTAACATATTCAATTTTTAAATATTGCTGGCTACTGTCATATTCAGACAAATACCTCAAGTTACATTGATTGCTTTGTTCCGACTTCCGTCCTAACATGTCATTATTGTCATTTTAATCAGTTGATATCAACAAGTCCTCGTAGACACTTTTTCTCAGGACTAGCAACCTCCAGTCTAGTCTTACGTTGCCATGTTATCTATCTTGTTGTAACTTAAACATCCTAGTATATAAAATGAAATAATGTAACTCAAATTTAATTTAACAACAATTAAAGGGTTTTTACCCATGTATTTACTGGCTCAAAACATATACATCCAGTAAGTATTAACCACATTTTTGCATTATTCTTGGTCAAAAGTTTAAATTTCATGCTTGCTTTAATTAAAGTGGTTATACTTTTAGGATAGCACTGATGATGGAATATTAATTCGGAAAACATTGTGTGATGTAGCCCGATTGGGTGTTTTAATATATACCTTTTATAAAAGAATTTTTAAATAAATTTTTTGTGATACATGGTATACAGCCAGCTACAGGAATTAAGTTTCCTTGTGGATTAGAATGACTGACTCATCATATGGTTAGCTTTGTGCTGCGAATACTGTGCTTTCTAATCCCGAGAGGTGTTAAACCATCCTACCTGGAGATGCATGGTATAGTATGGCCTAATCGATACCTCAGAAAGCTGGCGTACTCTGAGGGATAAACTTATTATTATTTTTAGGATTATTCTTTGTTTGGGTGCATAGTTATGCTTGACGGCATTTCATCTCGACTTATGGGAATAAAATGGACTCTAGATAAAAAAAGTGATCCTGAAGAGGACTCAAGAAGGAGTGCATCTTCTGAATTCATAAATAAAAATGTAATAAAAACGAACAGAGAGGCGCCCACAAAAAAACTGGCACAACATGATCTTGAATGTTTTCCGTAATAATCTTTGGTCCGCCGTAAACATAATGACAGTGAAAAGACATACTACTGTCTTTTTTCGTCTTTTATGTGTAGATTTCCGGTATCTTGTACACTTGTTGTTCTGTCTGGTCTTGGTTTTATGTGCCTTTATCTTAGTCTTAAATTTGTTTTGATTGATTTCAACTTCAGTCTATATATTTCCACCTAGCATCTTTTTTTGGTTCGTGTCGTTTTGGATTCTCCTTAGGAGCGTTTAACACCGTCAGAAGTATTAAATAAATTTATTTTAAATTTATTTATAAATTCTTTTATTTTCCTTTTCTTCATTTTTTATGTAAATGATGGATACATAACTTGTTTGTTTTTTATGTTATTAATTATGTTCTTACTTATTTCCTTACAATGTTCAAATTTAAGTAATTCTATACTGTCTTTTCCTTTTGTTTATTTTTTTGTTTACAATTTATAATGTTCACATTTAAATAAGTAACTCTATGTCTCTTTCTTTTCTTCAATATTTTTATGTAAATGATGGATACATAAGATGTTTGTTTTTGGTGTTATTAATTATGTTCCTACTTGTTTCCTTACAATATTCACATTTAAATAAGTAATTCTATACTGTCTTTAATCTTTTAAGCTTTTTGTATATACATACATCTATATTGAACGCGATTCTCTAAGCTCTTACAGGTATTTAGACGGTAGTTCTTTGGTACAAACATTTATGTACATTACAATGGAAAATTAAATCGGCATTCTGCATACAAAGCAGTAGGAGCAACCAAGCGAACGAAAAACTACGAGTTTTCATGAATATTTGAAATTTTTCATGCATGAAATCCTTTTTATTTTCTCCATGGACAGCATTCACGCCTATACAAACACAATGTATGTAAAGTGCCGCTGCATAATCCACGCATTTTGGAAAAAAATCTAGACTGCAAATACGAATATTCATATGATTGTATGAATCATCAATAAAATCAAGTTTTTGGAAAACAATTTTCTAAAAGTTATAATAAATTTTTCTTAAGTGCAGTGGGAACATACTTTTTACCTTTACACACATAGTTAAAGTTTAATTAAAGCTGACTTTGAGTCTACAGCTACAAAGATAATATGGTAAATAATGTTAGATCCACAAATCTTTCATCTTTCGGAAGGTAATACACGTAATACAAAGTGCATATAACAGAGTTATCCGTACAATGCAAATAAACAAAAAATATCGTTAACATTTAAAAAAAGGAAACAGCGTGAGTCCAGTACAATTTTTATTAAAGACGAATAGAATAATAAAATTGTGAAAAACGAAGGTCAGGGCATCTGCAAATTACAATAGTTAGGTTAGGCTAGGTTAGTATGATCATTGTATACAAATAATGTAGTAATAATAGCAATAGCGGACTATGTGAAAAATCCTACAACTAATAGATAATATCTACAATCTGTAAAGAAAAATACATATCAGGGAAATGGAGATTATGATAATTACATAAAGAAAAAGGGACAACAGGGATCTATATGTATATATATATATATATATATATATATATATATATATATATATATATATATATATATATATAACCATTTAAGGAATAAAGTTAACTGTGTTGTGAATAAATTTGAAAAATTTTTAAAAACGCTAAGACTTCTCAACTTTTAAATAAAAATATACGCTTTTTAAACATAAACATGTACATACTGTACATAAATGTACAGCGTGATTTACGTAAGTCTAGCATAGTCTATGACCTTTCATTTTAATGAAATACCCTGTATATTTATATATTTTGAATGCTGATCTCACCTATGATCTCAACGAACTATATGTAGGGTATATTTTGAATAATACAGGGTGAAATTTTGAAGTTATGCAGTGTGGATACTACGTAAGTAAAGAAGCAGCAGGGCCTGTGGCTATTTCTCCCCATCCCATAAGAAATCGTTAAGGTCTATTCTGGTCATTTTTAAAGCTTTTTGTGGTGAAGGTGTCGCCAGAAAGGGGAGAGGGTAACGAATATATTAACACAAAAAACAAAGATGGCGCCATTTTCAAAATGACACTACAGCATATCTCCGATGTTATCGATCCGATCGTGACGTTTGAGGTATCGTCGGAAAGGGGAGGGAATAACGAATATGTTAACACAAAAAATAAATGCAAAGACAATGCCAACGGCATTACAGCATATCTTCCTTGTTATTGGTCCGATTGTGACGTGTGAGGTATCGTCGGAAAGGGAGGGGATAACGAATATGATCAGTACTACTACTATACATGGATCTCCCTTCAATCATACACCTGAAAATCATTCTGAAAATGCTACTATGCATACTTTATTTATCTACGGAAAATCAGGTAATGTTATGTTTTGTAGGTTGGTATTGTACTTCCGGTCTCGTGTAAAAATGGAAATATATGTTGTTATTAGAAAAATCGTATAAAAATAGTTACATAGACTGTCTGAAAAAATGTTAGCAAGAACTGTTAATAAACTCGGAATAAAATTGTTTATGTCTTATTTTAGTAAATTAAAAAGAACCCTGGAACGAAACGAACCATATTATGTAGAGTCTATTATAAATAAAACAAGGAAAAATTTTGAAATTATGTATAAATTTCGCGAAGACGTTAATACATACAATTTTTAAATTTTTAAATTAACAATTTATCACGCTTTAGATAATGGTATTTTTTTAATTAGCTAAATACAGACATCAATTTTCTAAACTGAGTATGAATTGAGTTGTTAGTTAGTATACCTAATTTCAAAAGGTGACCATGTATTATTCATAATAGACCCTACATACTATATGAGTAGCTCAATGAGATCAGATTTTTAAGGAGCTTTTAAAAACATAAAATATATACAGGGTGTTTAATTAAAAATAAAGGCTATGGACTACGCTAGACTTATATGTAAAAAGTGTACATTTAAAGTTCAAAGTTGATGAGTCCCATCGTTTTTTTATTCATCATCATCAATGTTGCTGTAGTCCTAGCCGAGCCTCGACCTTTCCTAGTCTATTTCGCCAATCGTTTCTGTTCATCGCTAACCGTTGCCAGTTTGTTGCGCCAATCTTCCTCGCGTCCTTGTACACACCATCCCTTCATCTCAGTCTTGGTCTACCTCTACTCCTATTTCCTACTGGTGCCGCTAAGAGGGTTCGTCTGGGAGGGTAATTTTCATTTGATGTCCAAACCTACCTATTTTTTTGAAAGATATTACCTCTCTACCTTTAACTATTTCTTTATACTTCTTGTACAAATCGAAATTATATCGCCTTCTCCAAATGCCATTCTCACAGATTGCGCCCATTATTCTGCATAGTATATTCCTTTCGAAGACGAGCAGATGATTTTCGTCTGTTTTGGAGATGGTCCATGATGCTGTCCCGTATGTTACCACTGGTAGGATGGGTGTTGTATTTAGCAGCGTTTATTAAATTTTCTATAATAAAGCCACACACAATTTTATTCCGTAAATGATTTCCACTATCACTAACACTAGCAGAAGAAAAACAAGGTTTAAGGTCAGGAAGATCATGTACCGACGCTATATTTATAATGAGGCAAGTACAAGAGAAATCATTAGAATACAACAAACCGGCACGTCTATATTTCGTGGACCTTAAGAAGGCATTTGACCGGGTCAAATTAAAAGATCTTATCCACTTATTGTACGTAAAAGTACCTTTGGGAATAATCAAACCGATTGAAAATATCTACCAAAACAACACAATAAAAGTAAAAGAAGAAGAAGTACTAATTGATTCTATTTTGTCAACATAGCTACACTATAACAGCAAATTTACTAAGATGTAAATTGGAGCTGGAAGGTCAGATAATAGAACAAGTGATGGAGTTTAAATATCTAGGAATCATATTCTCTAGCTACGGAAAGCTCGAAATAGAAGTGAAAGATGAAGTGAATAGAGCAAATAGAGCCAAAGGTTGCCTGAATGAAACAATATGGAGAAATAAACATATCGAGTAAGAAATGAAAGGCAGAATTTACAAAACAGTCGTCAGACCAATGATGACATAGGCGGCAGAAACACTATGGAACACAGCTAGTTGTACAGATATACGACATGGATATAATGTGAAAAACATCAAGGACTGGGTAAGGAATATAAGAGTAGAATGGAACGATCATATAAGCCGAATGACAACAAATAAAGTAGTAAACATGGCAAGAGACGGTTCGCCAATAGGAAGACGATCAGTAGAAAAAACTACAAAAACGATGGATCGACAACTTACTGGAGGCACATTGAAAAATGGAGTCATGTCTACATAAAAAGAAGAACAAGAAGTGGTTTCCACACTGCATAATTTCAAAATTTCACTCTGTAGTATACATAATAAACCCTATATGATATAGTTCGTTGACAAAAGGTTTTTACTGAGTTTTTAAAAAATATAAAAATATATAGGGTGTTTCATTAAATAAAGATGATAAACTAGACTTACGTCAATTATCCTGTACATTTAAGTTTATGTTTAAAAAGTGCACAGTTGTATTTAAAAGTTAATGGGTTTCAGCGTTTTTAAAACTTTTTAAAAATAAGGGCACAAACAATTTTATTCCATGATTGGCTTTCACACTGTATATGTGTATTTAAGACAGTATATGTCGTACAAACACGATTTGTCAGTCTGTGTTTGAACTAGTAAACAGCACCGCGTTATGACGTCATTTAGGCCTCTCATGGCCTCATTAGACACGGGGGCTGAATACAAAATTAAACAGGAAAGACTAACAAACCTCTCCTAATTGTTTTCCACGCAAGTGGTAAGCGTACAAAGGTGCCATCTACTTTGATAGCCACGAACGAAAACGATTTAGTACTATTGTTTTCTGTCCTTTGCGTTACATGAAATAATATTTAAAAATTTATATCTTCTAGAAAAAGATTTGCAATCGCTTAGGGATGGCGGTTTTTGACAAAACACCGGTTTTCGGTTATACCTTTTTTTTTTGCTTACAGTTTAACCTGGCGGTTATAACCGGCCAAAATAAACCGGTTTTTCCAAAAACCGGTTTTCGTTTTTTTTTTTAATAAAATAGGTTACAAGGTTACATTTACAATGCACTTTAGTTTGCGATACTACATTCGACTCGATATCAATATAATCAAAAATAGCACTATCAAAAGAACATCAATATAAATATAAATAAAACACAATTTTTAATAAAACCATTTTATTCTACTAATTATTATATTTATCTATTATTTTATTATTATATATTTATTCTTCTTCTTAGAGTGCCATATGCCATATCCCTACGGAACGTCGGCGACTACCATGCTTATAATATTTTTATACTGATCTCGGTCTTGCGCTACGTGTAGCAATTGGTCCGCTGTCAAACCTGTCCACTGCCGCAAATTTCTCAACCAAGAGAGTTTCTTCCGTCCTGTCCATTTCTTTCCTTCGATTTTACCGTTAAGAATTAGCCGAAGGAACTCATATCTTGGTCCTCTGATTATATGTCCAAGATATTCTAGTTTACGCCTCTTAATAATATTTAATAGAGTTCGTTGATGTCCCATTCTTCGAAGAACTTCTTCGTTTATGGTTCTGCTAGTCCATGGAATTTTTAGTATCCTTCGATACAACCACATCTCAAACGCCTCGATTTTATTCATGATATCGGCGTTTAAAGTCCAAGTTTCACATCCATACAAAAGTACAGACCACACGTAACATCTTGTAAACTTTTCACGGATTTCCAAATTTAATGAGTTATTGGATAATAGATATTTATTGATTATTATTAAATATAATATAGCGTAAGATTAATATTATACATATTACAATAATATACAATAAAAGAATAATATAAGTAGAATGATATAATATTTTAAGTAAAAAAGTATAGGTTAGAAGGTTACAAATAGGTTATATTATATGAAATGGATTTAGCATTCTGTTGGCCAGTATTTTTCATGAAGCCTATGGAGAAAAACTCGTTCATATATATGTTGGTCGGTCAAGCGGCTTCTCTCATCTGACACAATATCATTCAATGATGACACCAGTCTCTCTGATGCCACCGAACTTCCAACCAACGACATGTATTTTTTAGCTATAAAAGCCAAGCTTGGCATACAGGTTCTGTTCTTCTCCTAGAATGAAAACGGATCACTTAATCTCGGCAGCAAAGGCTGCTGCAGATATAGCTGCAGATATAGAGTCAATCAGAACTGGAACCACTGTTCACCAACTCCAGATCGTGTGAAGACCAAAGAAAACTCACTTTAGCTTCTTCATTCTGGAAGGAGCAGGAAGGAGAAAGTTTTCCGATTTTGGTAAGATACATCCTAACTTCCGAGCCTAAATTGGATGTGACTGTCTCCGCCATAGACGGATTCAGATATAGTTTTTTGAACCTCGGGTCCGTGATTGTAGCATGGCAAAGCAGGGGGTTTCGTAAAAGCTTAGTGCCCCTCTCTTGAAGGCTAGTTATAAGCTTTTGGCATAACTGTTGGGCTGTATTAAGGTTTGGCTTGAGGTTTTTTAAAGATCTTTCGATAATAGACACAAGGAGGATAGCATGGCTAGCAGTAATGTACTGGGAACCCGAGATCTCCTTTGTGGCCTCATCGAAAGGTGATAAAATTTCAGTAGTCAGATGTAGAGAACAGTAAACCAAAATTATTATACTACTGCTCAACAAAGAGAGCTAAAATAATTCAGGTTCTATTGTCATTGAATATATTATGAGAGTAGAATATAATATGCAATTATTGTATTTAATTAATGATGAAAATTTAATTTACCATTTAAAAATATAATCTTCTAAAATACCCACCAATTTTCCTCTCCTCCCAAACCCAAAAAATTCCCCACCTCAACCATTTCAATTTATAAAAAATTTCCCAAAATCTTTCAAATGGGATTTAAAAAAAATTATATCAACATAAATATAAAAATAAATTGGATAATGCAATTAATCTTTTATTTTCACTACCATCAAAAAAAAATTATCATGTATTACTTTTAACACGTTTGTATATTTGTATAACATACATTTTAACTCATTTAATACTTCCTGTATGGGTGTATCGTTTTTAAAACGTAGGGAAATCCTTGGAGATTCGTATTCATAATCGGTAATTCGATATTCATAGTCAAAACATTATTTTTGGTAATCAGAAAAAGCCATTCTCCCACTTTCAATGTCAAGAGTCAAGTGTGAAAAATAGATGATATACCAGATCGCTTCTTATGTAAATATTACGACTACAAATACCTTTTCAACGAAATATTATAATAAAACTTAATTGTTTCTGGTTGATGTGAGTTTGCACTTTCAGTTTGTTTCTGTATTTATAAAATAAAATAAAATTTGAATTATGGTTTTTATGGAATAATTACTTGTGAATAATAATTATGATTGGTATCCAAAATATTACCTAACCTAATCCTAATCACGGTAAAAACCTAATAACCGGTTTTTACTTTAAAAATAAAAAACCGGTTATAACCAGGACAAAAAAACAACTGATAAAACCGGTTATAGCGAAGTAAAAAAACCGGTTTTCGGTTAAAACCGGTAGGTTTTTCCCATCCCTACTATCGCTTTAATATATTTAGGTCGGTGTCGTTGGAAGCTAGGGTGAATAAGTTAGGTGCAATTGTATCTTGCTGCCTTATTGCTTCTTTATTTTGTATTTTATTTATTTCTGTGTTGTTTAATTATCGATGTTGCTTTCTGGCGTGTTCTTTAAAATTATTTTTATATATTCATAATGAAATCTTGCGTTATTAAGTTTTTCTTGAAATATACAATATTCAATTGAATGAAACGGCTGTTCGAAGATTATGAAGTTTAGTTTTAACAGTATATTACTATTATCAACATCAATACATAAAAAAATAGTATACTGTATAATTTATTCGATTTTTCTGTTAATATGTTAACAGTCAACACGTGGTCAAAGGTACAGTACACATGGAGGAAGGTCTTTAACGTAATGTATTAACAGTCATCAAGTGGTATATGTATATACATATATATATATATATATATATATATATATATATATATATATATATATTATATATATATATATATATATATATATATATTTATATATATATATATATATATATATATATATATATATATATATATATATATATATATATATATATATATATATATATATATATATTGTATAAAACTTAATGAGGTCGCTGGTTAAATGATAATAGATAAATAATTATAACGAAAAAATGAAATAATTTGTTTGTAAATCAATTAGCGAAAAATAGCAAATATAACTGTCAATAAATTAGGAAAATAACTGGTCTTACTCATTATTGATGTTTGTACAAAGAAAGACTTACCCTTTGAAATATTTGATGGATTCTTAGCCAAGGAGATCTCCTGGAGGACGCCCGCCGACGCCGGCTCTATGGCACGAGAGCCCACAAAACTTGGTCTGTTTCGTTCGATGTCTTGTTAGGAAGTGTCTTGAGTTGAGACTTAAGACGGTCAAAAGCCACCCTCTGACCACGCTTCGAGGTGGTCGGTAGCAAGAGGACAAACCCATAAATCACTCTATTGTGTTGCGATTTAGAATGCGATATTTTAAGTTAATTGAGACTGTAATACGAAACCGTACACACGTTTCTATATTGGCGACACAAAAGGAGTCAAATTCTTCGTACTTAAACATAATACATGAGACAACCAGATTTTACAGGAAGTAATATATTTTACGAAAGTCGTTAGAATACATAGCATTGAATTAGACCACATTACAGTACCGTAACAGAAAAATATTAAATGTAAAAATAAGAAATAAAGTGTACACTTTCCCAAACATTCTCCCGCGCCAAAAACGAATGTTTTTAAGAACAGCTGAAAGGATAAGTATAAAGAATAGACATGAAAAGATCGATATACTAATAAAGAACTAAGTAAGAATAACATATGAATTGACAAATAAGCGGCGGTAATATTTTGACCACAGACCATTGTTGGATGTCGTCTGACCCTGTGCTCAGATTAACAACGCGTACAATGTCATCAATTAGAAAAGAATAGCGTCGAATCAGTAGAATTTTTCGACCGACTAAACTAGAAAGATTGTGTCATACACAATACCGTTGGCCCCTTTTCCTATAAGAATTCCGTGGGTTGCGAAAAGACAAGAAGAAGAATAGCGTCGAAATCTCGGCGTAATGATATTTCGACGAGCTCCACGGTAGGAAAATGCCAGTTTGGTGAAAATTCTAATAATTGTGCCAGTGATAAAACACGACTAACACAATCAGAGAGGTGTTGATTAGAAGGCATTTGATGCCGAGTAGAGTGTGGTATCAGTTCTTGTATGTGTTTAATACGACTGCCAATTTGGGGTAGAAAAATTAGCTCAAGAGAGCGCAATCGTCGATATCGGAATCGAAATATCGGAAGATCGGACGAACAACCCTTTGACAAAAGTGACTAGATCAGCCAGCATTATGTCTGCCAGGAGTTCCAATCTTGTCGAGACAGAGCGAGCATGAAAATTGGACTAGACTCGTTGACAAAAGTGACTAGATCCGTCAGCAGTATAGCTGCCAAGAGCTCCGATCTCGCGATAGATGTTCCTGTATAGAAATAACACCAGAAATGTAACACATACAAGTACAGAGGTCAGATGTATCTGTTCAGATGTTTCATCATCCCAGGATACACTGAAGTACCACAACGATTTTAGAACACGTTTGACTTGCAAAAAGACATGGAAAATGAATAGAAACAAGAGGATAGCAACAAAAATACGACTGATTTACAAACGAATGGCCCGCTTTGTGAACGGTTTGTCAAAGAGACAAGAAGAATGAGAAAAGAAATCAGTCGTAGGATTCCATTTTAGGCCCAGTACCGTAAAAATGAAAGGTTCCTCTTTGCCAACGAACAACATGCCTAAGCCAAAGCCTGAAAATAATTAGAGATGGTTGCTGACGTTGTCGATTTGTCTAGCGTAAAACCATCGAGCTTTAAAAGCTAAGCGAGTGCTCACTGCAGAAGGTGAGTAGTATCAAAGAGAATCACTTGTAGCGTGATTCTGACGTAGGTCCGTCGAGATGGCTGCTGGCCCACTGCCTAGCGGAAAACCATCGTATCGTGCTTTAAAAGCTAAGCAAATTCTCACTGCAGAAGGTGAGTAGTATCAAAGAGAATCACTTGTAGCGTGATTCTGCGTAAGTGCGTCGAGATGGCTGCTAGACCACTGCCTAGCGGAAAACCATCGAGCATTAAAAACTAAGCGTTACTCTTGTAGAGTTTACGAGCGAAAGAAAACGAAGAAGTACCGTTAGTAACGATACGTAGCAAAAAATTATATATATATATATATATATATATATATATATATATATATATATATATATATATATATATATATATATATAAATTTATATAGTACATATGGAAGAGAGTCTACAACTTCTGTGACAAAAGTCAAAATAAAGGGCAACATAAAATAGGTATATGAAAAAAGTTGTTAATAAATACCTACATTATGGCTTTGTATCATACAGTGCGATCAAATTAATATGATTTGTTGATACAATTTTTTATAACTGTTACACACCTAATGTAAATAAGTTTTTACTGCTGTAATCAGCGAAAGGTATAGACTACAAACTTTAACTAAAATGCAAGATGTTCCATGTAATATTCCTTTGTTTTGACCAAAAATTTAGAAGTCACGTTTCTTATTCTTATATTTCCTTTTACTTGAGCTCGTATTAACGCAATCGTGTTTAAAATAAGCATGGCACGCCCATTATTAGGAGCAGATATCAACAACATATTACTTTTGACATTGCTTACAACTTTTGACATTGCTTACTATAAGAAAACTCTAATAATATTAGTTTTGATGTAATTTTGTAACATACAGTGTGTCCATTTTAAAATTTACAATAGGCTATATCTCACGAACAAAAGCTGATATCGAAAAATGCTTGAAACCGTTTCTACGATAGTAAGGGGGAACTAAAATGACATGAAAGAAAACTCACCTCCATCAACCCCCTAGGCTCCACTCACGATAACCAAAAAAGTTTAAACTGCAAACCCCTACTTATGATACATCATTAAAAATACTATAAAAAATTCTATCCAATGGTATAAATATTAATTATACTGGGTGAAGCAATAATTGTGAAACTTTGTCTTAAATGGAAAATTTAATGAGGTTTTTGTTGAACTACAAATTTGTTAAAAATATCAATTAAGTAAATGTTCAAAGTGGGTTCCGTTGTTTTGTAAACAATAATACAGTCTATTTTCAAATTCTGCACGAACGTTGGGCAAGTGTTGTTCTAGTAATAGCGCGACATGCTCGCGTAATTCTTTCTCTCAATTCCCCAAGTGACGTAGGTTGAGTTTTATAAACAACTGACTTAAGGTAACCCCATAGAAAAAAGTCAGGTGGCGGTAAGTCTGGTGACCTCGGTTGTCACTCTAGGACCTCTCGTTTCAATCCACTTCTTCGGATAATTAGTATCCAACCAGTGCTTAACTGGAGCTGCATAGTGATGAGCTGCTTCATCTTGTTGGAAGTGCAGCTAATCTTCGTCTAGAGCTAGGTTGCCTTGATCGTCCCTTTGGTTCTCTAATTCATGCACAATGAAAGGTTCGATGGTTTTTTCCAGCATATCGAGATAAATGTTGCCACTTAAATTGCCTGGTATGAACAAGGGGCCAATTATATCATCACCTAATATTCGTGCCCAAACATTCAGTTTTTCAGGATATTGAGTGTGACCTTCTCTGAATCGATGTGAGTTCGCATCACTCCAGTCCTGACAGTTTTGTTTATTTACATTACCATTCAGCGTAAAATTACATTCATCAGTGAAACAAATATTTTTTAACATTCTCGGTTCAACGCGAATTCTTTCAGTCATGAGTTGACAAAACTCAATTCATTGGTCTGGATCATCATCGCCTAGTTCTCGAAGAATGTCTGGTTTGGACGGGTGAAACTTATGTAATTTCAACACGTTTCTAACCGACTCATGTGAAAGTCCTGTCATTGCAGATACTTGACTTTTTGATGCAGTAAGCTCTATTGCAAAATTTCCAAGGCCCTCAATTTGGGATGCTTCATTCAGTAATCTTGAGGCATCCCTTTTTTTATTTTGCACTGATCCCGTTTCTCTAAAATTTTTAACTAAATCGCGGACGTACACGTGACTTACATTTTTGTTAGGATGCCTTTCATGAAATATTTGAGCTGTTCGTAAGTAACACTGGTTCTGGGAGGCAAATATGAAAATCATCTCCACGCGTTCAGGTATACTGTAAACCATCGTGACAACTACAGCTAAATGATAGTACCGATCGTACCAATGATGAAAACTAATGGCATTTAAAGTTCTCAAATAACCCAAAAAACAGATGTTTTCAACTTGTTTTGTAGAAACGGCACGTTAAGTTTTTATTTACCAAAAAAAAATTCCGACGAGCACTTATCATTAAAAATAATAGTCCGGGAGATAGCATTACAAATACAAAAGTCATAGTAAGCCGGCTGATATTAACACCCTGTATAATTATTAAACAATAATTATACAGGGTCATCAACAGAATCAACAAAAACATCATTAAATTTTCCATTTAAGCCAAAGTTTCACAATTATTGCTTCACCCTGTATAATTATTATTTATACCATTGGATAGCATTTTTTATAGTCTTTTCAACGATGTATCACAAGTAGGGGTTTGCAATTTAAACTTTTTTGGTTGTGGGGGGTGGGGCCTAAGGGGTTGATGGGGGTGAGTTCTCTTTCATGTTATTTTAGTTCCTCCTTACTATCCTAGAAACGGTTTCAAGCATTTTTCGATATCAGCTTTTGTTCGTGGGATATAGCCCATTGTAAGTTTTAAAACTGACACACTGTATAATCATAGTAAATGGTTTACGAGACTATAAATAACTGGAAGAGCAAATTTTAGGGGGTGATAAGTTTGGAAGGCTGTGTTATCACTGTTTTTAAAGATCAGCACAACTTGTACAGTCTTGTCTACTTTAAGGTAAATAGGGCATATCATAGCTTCCGGTCAGTCCTTTGGTATTTTTTCTTGATCCCATATTACTTTCAGTAGATTATACATTATTTATTCTATGAATTCTCCATATTTAAATATTTATGAGGTGATCTCATCAGGACTTGGACATTTGCTATTTTTTAAGTGCCTTATTATTGCTTCTATGTCATTGGATGTGTTCTGGTCTTGTTCGCGATTATATTTATAAACTATATGTTTTTCCTTTTAACTTTCTTCTTCTATCGTTTTCCTTCTTTAGGAGTATATTTAGAAGAGCGCCAAAATATTCCGTTCCTCTATTTAAGATCTAGATTATACATGGGTAGAACGCTAAAATACATTTAAATTTAACTTCTTTAAATTTTTTTTATAAATTTTAGGATTTCTTTGCATAGAAATAGTTATATAGAAGCACTGAAATGTCTTACAATTAACTCATACAGGATGTGGTAACCACTTAACGATTATATTTAAAATAAATATACATTTATCACATTTTATCTAAATATTTTCCATCAAACGGAACGGAATCGTCATTTGAAAGAATGCATAACATATAAATAATTATTTTCCTGGTTCAGTCACATTCAAAATAATACGAATTACTTAACAGATTAAAATCTCGACTGGATATTAAACTTAGCAAAAATCAGTAGGAATTCAGACTGAACAAAATTATTTTATGAATGTTACACATACTGGAACCTGACTTGAACATGAAATAATAATAAGAGATGAGATAAACATCGATTTTTTTGGAAACCGTGTGTTATGTACCGGTCGAACTGTAGCTAAGTGGCTTATTGTAAATATTCCATTCATTTACGATACCTATTACAGAATTTTGGAACCCTATACCATCGTGTACACGTATAGTGGGTGGGTACCGTAGGTTTTTGGAGTAATTTAATAGTCACAAAAAGTGTCTGATACCTGCGATCTAGTACCGTCGTTCAAGATATGGTTGATTGTAACAGGTGCTTGACCGGGTGTATTTTCCCAGTGTGAGTTATGTTGTATTCGGATGCAGGTTTTTCTTTCTGACGCGGACGATGCTTTTGGAACTCATATCGTCAACTCCGGGTCAAAGTATTTTGTAGCTATCCTCTTCTGGCAAGTTCATCAGCTCTTGTGTTGTCGTGTATTTCCCGATGAGCTGCAACCCATACCAGTGTTCCACCACTCATTATAGTTCTTCTTGGCATTCCCATACTAGCCCATGGGTCATCTTACAAAGAGTCGCAGGAACTATGTTTAATAATAATAGATTAGAAAGTATAGAGAAAATTCAATAAACTTATTTAACAATTTGAAATGGTAGGCATTAAAGTTAACGTAGGAAAATTCATTTTTTTTTTTTACTTTTTCTACGGTTTTATGATAGAAAATGGAGGTAATAGAAAAGTTTACATATCATGGAATAAAATAGAAGAAACAGAAAATATATTTCAACAAGAATATCAAAAGAACAATTAACATAAATATACCTTAAAACGTATGCTGAAAGAGTGGGATATCAATAAATACAAAAATTCCGTTCTTTACAGTTGCGTTAAAAGCTTACAGATATACATATCATAAACATATAATCCTTTATGGAACCTTTATATATATATATATATATATATATATATATATAAGAATATATATAATATATATATATATATATATATATATATCTATATATATATATATATATATATATATATATATATATATATATATATATATATATATATATATATCAAATTTATATTGCTTAACTTCGCTTATTAAATGTTTCAGTTTTTCTTCTAGGATACTTTTTAACTGATTCAATATCAAAATTGTTTAAATAAGATAAGCAGTTTCGTAAGTTATTTCACTCATATTGTATTGTCATTGGTAGAACTTTCAAATAAATAAAACACAGGCAACACAGGACTGAATAAAAAAAAGATGCGCTGAAGCCACACTTTCCGCTAAAAAACTCTCTAAGGGAGGCTTACATCCAACGATGGATGGAATAACTGTTGCTGATGATGAATATTGCTTGGCTAAAAGACGTGTTTTCTTAAAGCATTCTTTCATCCAGATTGTCTTTTTCATCATTTTAACATCGACGTACAACGCAATTGCTATTTCCATAGCTAAGCAGGTTGTGGAGAACATGTTTTCGGGATATATTAAAGCAATAAAAAATTGGAATTTGGGTAAAACTATCTATTTTGATATATTCCCATCGAATATTATATAACGTTATTGTTACATTTAAAGGAAGAAACTATATAAAAATGACCACAAATGGAGAAGAAATAAGTGATCTCTCACCAAGATATTGCACCGTTTCATAAGTCGATCGTAAAGATTACAAAAGTACAAGAATTCTAATTTTAATTGTTTTTACATCCATCGTATTCTACAGATCTGTCCTCCCGCGAACATTGTAAGTTTACACACATCAAAATAATGCTCAGATATTTAAATAAAATGAAGAGGTTATTATGGAAGCTATGAAAGCGATTCACAATAAAAGTGATAGAATCAGTATACCCCTTTACTTGTATAACTTTATCTAATAATTTCTTGTTTTAATAATCAATACCAGGCTTATTGAGTAAAATGGTAAAGATTTATTTTAACCATAGTTGAAAGAATTCAAATAAGAACTTCTGTACACAATAATTTTTTTGCGTTATTCTGATACGTAACATGGAAGCAGACTCATTTCAATTTGGCACAGTTTCAACAAACTTCTAATTTATTAGAATGGCTGGCTTAGATTTTTACTGCAACAAGGTACAAGGTGGGAATTGTTGCAGGCTTTTATTCTTAGAACTGTAATTGCATATTAGGTATTGTTTCAGGGCAAACTATTGATGTTATGTCGATTTAGTAGGGATGAATAGTTGTATTGTAGAACGCCGTGAAATTGATTGAATAATTTTATTTTGTAATATTTTGATGGAAGAGACTTAAAAATAATAGCTAACCTGTATTGGAATCAATCAGTCGTGCTCCGAATAGATGGAGAATATACAGATCAGGTCAAAATCTTAAGGGGAGTGAGACAGGGGTGCATAAGTTCACCACTGATATTCAATCTGTACTCGGAGCACATTTTTGAAGAGGCTCTAAAAGATATTGATGAAGGCATCTCAATAAATGGAGTCAAGCTCAATAACCTGCGGTATGCAGATGATACAATGGTGTTTTCCAATACCATAGAAGGGCTGCAAAACTTAATGAACAAAATAACGAAAACAAGTAGAACATATGGACTGGATATAAACACCAGCAAAACCAAGCTAATGATCATCAGCAAGGAAAACATAACTGGAGCAAATCTGTATATGAACCAAATGAGAATTGAACGTGTCCCACAGTACAACTACTTGGGAACTATAATCAATGAGTCGTGGGACAATACCCAAGAGATTAAATGTCGCATCGGAAAGGCAAAAAGTGCATTCTTGACTATGAGCTCTGTGTTCAAGAGCCATGATCTCACCCTAGAAACAAAAATAAGGCTCCTTAAATGTTACGTATACTCAATGCTTCTGTACGGAGTAGAAACGTGGACATTAAAGGCAGAAACTCTATCAAAACTTCAGGCTTTTGAGCTGTGGTTATACAGAAGGATTCTGAAGATACCATGGACAGAAAAAGTCACCAATGAAGAAGTACTGCAGAGGATGAACACAACCGCGGATTTGGTCAACATAGTGAAGGGCCCTAAGCTGCAGTACTTGGGACATATAATGAGAAATCAAGGCAGATACGAGCTACTCCAATGAATTTTGCAAGGTAAAATTAAAGGAAAAAGAGGCCCCAGGACGAAGAAGAATTTCCTGGCTTGCTAACCTTGAATACCGGCTGGCATAGTATAGAAAGACCTCAACACAGCTATTTCGTATAGCAACCAACAAAGTCATCATAGCCAGAATGATCGCCAACGTTCGGAACGGACAGGCATCCTAAAAAGAAAAATATTTTGACATAGAAAAAGATACAAATAAACCAGCAACAGTTTTCATCAGCGGCTACGTAAAAACAGTTTTGTGAAAACTACGGAACGGAAGATAAGTAACATCTGATTAGAAGATTTTCCTCACAGAAGATGATCAGACGGAATATCATTGATAATAAGACGTTGTTTGGAAAAGACAATTTCGGATTGTCTTCCATATTTTCATGGTGGGCTAAGTAGCTTTATGGCCATGTAGTTGGGCATTGTTGCATACCTCCTTTATTTTTGTAAATAGGTACTAATATACTACTTCTCTATTCTTCTGCCATTTGTCCCACTTCCATAATTCTATTAAAAAGCTGTTGATCAACTCGTTCCTGTTTCTCTGAAAGCTACCCACACTTCCCCAGAGATATCATCTGGTCCAACTAATTTACCTTTCATTATTATTTGAAGTGGCCGAGCAACTTCCTCGCTTGTTATTTTCGTGATCGTTGCTGTTATTGTTTCCGTTGGCTCAACTGGCTTTTTGTCAAAATATTCATTTAATAAACTGTCAACTGATTTTTCCACCTTTTATTTGACATCCTTTTCGTGAACTAGTATTTTATTATTTTCATCTCCGATAAATCTAATCAGATTAAAATCTTTTGCTTCATTTGGTCTATGTTTGACGATTTTATATATTTTCTAAAAAGGAAGTAGCTTTCCTGTCTCCTTTATTTTTTTGAGCTTCATTTGACCACTGGTTGGTCTCCTCATTCTCAAACTTCTTTCCTAAGGTTTTCCAAGTATTTCAAGAGCAGTATCTCTAATATACTGGCCATATTCCTACAAATTGTATTAGAACTTTCTTTCATGTTCCAGCTCATTGTTTCTATTATTTTTGTTCCGAATCTTTTCGAATTTTTTTATATTGATGGTCTTGCCCAATATTTTGTTTTTGTTTCGTTTTTTACTTCAACGTCCTGTATAAGCAACCTTGCAGACCTTACATTCAGAGAATTTCTTTTTTTGTTATGAAATAATCTATTTGAAAGTGATTTTATTCACTTTTTATGAGATAAGTTGACTTTTAAAATCGCTCTTTTAAAATAATATATTTACAATAGCAATACCTAATAGTGTTGATAATTCTAGCGTATCATCTCCAGCATCATTTCTAGTTTCAAAGCTTAGTCTTCAATGCATTACTTCATATCCTCTCTTGGATTGACTCACATGTGCTTTAAATCACCTATTATGACTCTCTCAGCTAATTTAATATCTCTTAGTGTTTGCTAATTTATCATAGAGCTTTTCTTTAATTCTCACCCAGTCTTGGGTGAGTCAACATTTTTTTGTCAGTACAAATTTCACTGACTATATTCTATCATTCGTTATTACAACTTTTACTACGTTACTTTTCATTTGTATATCAGCAATTATACCATCTCCATTCCTAGTGTTACTTTTCTCTACATACCATAATTTGTATCCATTACCTAGTTCTTTAGCCCTTTGTCCTTTCCACCTTGTCTCTTAAATGCAAGAAATGTGTACTCCTCTTGTTTCAGTGCATCTACCAACCCCATACTCATATCTTAAAACTTCCAAGATACGAAGACTATATCCTAATTTTTCTAACCTGTAGTGGTGTTCCCTCTTAAATAGTCCTCAAATAAAAATCCGAACGGAGCATCAGTTTGCTTCCGGAACATTTTACTTTACGAGATGCCATAATTTAAGTTTAATTTTTGTTATATTGAATTATTATATTTTTATTATTATCGCCTGAAAAGATTTTTGGATATTTGATGACTGAATGTCTGAAAGCATCATATCCTGCACGATTTGGCTATAAATGCAGCCAAAGTGAAGTATTACGCCACACTTGCTTACATATGGGATATATGGGATACTCATATAAAAGTCATCATTATAATATGTAATCAGCATACTAATATTGTTAATTAAAAACTCATTTACTTTTATCCAGTTTTTATCAAATAGCTTCCAATACGCTTCTTGGGAGCAACTGTTAAATAATAAAGCCTTTTCTGAATCTCCTAATAATTTCGACTTCGAATTTATTTCTCAATTTATTTATTTATAATTTTAACACTATCCCAAGGCTTGTTGTAGTTTAGGACGCATATATAAAGGTCTGGATTAATATTTAAATATCTTTGAATAAAATAGTGCTTCTCTTGTGTCCACGCTGTTACGGAAGCCCAATTAGGTGTCACTAATGTCTAATTCTAGTTTGGAGTGTATTCTGGCGTGTATGTATGAGTCTTAAGGGAGTTTTAGCGTGCTTGGCATGAAACTAATTGTTCGGTAGTTCTTGCTTTCTTTTGAATTCGCCTTCTTTGGTAACTATATACATGACGATTGCAACATTTGTTGGAATAAGGAGAGCTCTATTCAGTATACGAGTTCAATTCAAAGAACTTGGCGGAAAATAATGGTTTCGTCGTTGGTTGTTTTCTCTATTACAAAAAACCAAACTATCGATGTTCTTAGAAATACAGACAAATCTGTAAATACATATATATATATATATATATATATATATATATATATATATATATATATATATATATATTTATTTATCGAGAAAAGGAGTACGACCGTCAATCCAATATAAATTAATGATCACTCAGAAGAGTGGTGGGTTTTTTCGGTCAAAAGGTGGAGAAAAAAGACAAAGTTGATGGCTACTTCATCTATTTATTGAAGACGTTTCGCTTTCTTAATTAGAAAGCATCATCAGTTCATCTAAAAAGAACAATATAAAAAAAAACCACACAAGCATGGAAAAGTTGTTACATGTGTTACCTTAAAAAGATATGTAGCAGTCAGTGATATTAAAGTTGTAAAGACACTCACTTAAGTAAATGCACATTATACGATTACGATGTATAAACAATAAATTGAACTAAATAAGTTAACAATTTGTTCAAACTAAGCACAGCAAAAAGAACATATGGTTTTGTTTTTTTATATAAAAATGTATAAGTAAAAAAACATTGAAAAAGAGAATGAAGAACTAAGAAAATCATAGATGCACTTCCAACAATACAGCAATAGTTATGATTTAATTTAATCACTCTTCTGAGTGATCCTTAATTTATATATATATATATATATATATATATATATATATATATATATATTTATATATATATATATATATATATATATATATATATATATTTATATATATATATATATATATATATATATATATATATATATATATATTTATATATAGAACTAAGATTAACACTATTACAAGAAGTAATATTAAACTCAACAGTCTTCTGGGTTGAACCACGTCGATTATCACTGCGCCGAGCTTTCGACACCCTCTTTTATGTCTTCTTTAGGGTTTCCGAGGCGTCAAGAGCGAAACGATATCGAAACTTACTAGAATGTCTGACGGTGAGATAGGGTATTGTTTAAGAAGTTCAATGAAATGAAAAGAATTTTTAACGAAGGATGAAGCATTTTTGGAGAGTGGTTGTAGAGTTTTGGCCAAGTACTTGGCTAATGGTTGTGTAAGGCAGTTGTATGTACTGACAATGGGACGTAGAGGAATATCGGGTTTGCGAATTTTGGGTATTACATATATTGGAGGTGTTCTGAAAAACTTTTCACGAGGAATTAGAGATAAAAATAGAAATCAAACGATTTCTACCTGGCGAAACCGAATTCAAATTTTTACCAACTGTGCTTCCTAAAACTTGCGAAGCAAACACCTTGATAAATTACTCGGTAAGGGAATCTAAAATTGCATTCCACATGCCGTTCATCATGGTCAAAATTCGTAGTGAATTCAGTTTCTGGTACTCCAACCGAAGTAAAGTAATAAAACATAATGACGGTATTAGATTTTTGTTTTGATACAGAGCGGTATGGCCACTACTCTGAACCAAAACAAAAATCTTTCCCGTCCTAGACAATAGTTATCAAAATAACTATATACGGACGTAAGTACGTCATCTAAAAACAAAAAGAGAAATCAAACGATTTCTACCGAAGCGCAGTTGGTAAAAATTTGAATTCGTTTTCGCCAGGTAGAAATCGTTTGATTTCTCTTTTTGTTTTAAGAGTAGTGGTTCAGAGTAGTGGCTATACCGCTCTGAGGAGACCTAAAGAGGTCGAAATACGTATAAGCGACTGTCGCTGCCCTGTATCAAAACAAAAATCTAATACCGTCATTATGTTTTATTACTTTACTTCGGTTGGAGTACCAGAAACTGAATTCACTACGAATTTTGACCATGATGAACGGCATGTGGAATGCAATTTTAGATTCCCTTACCGAGTAATTTATCAAGGTGTTTGCTTCGCAAGTTTTAGGAAGCACAGTTGGTAAAAATTTGAATTCGGTTTCGCCAGGTAGAAATCGTTTAATTTCTCTTTTTGTTTTTAGATGGCGTAGTTACATCCGTATATAGTTATTTTGATAACTATTGTCTAGGACGGGAAAGATTTTTGTTTTGGTTCAGAGTAATGGCTATACCGCTCTGAGGATACCTAAAGAGGTCGAAATACGTATAAGCGGCTGTCGCTGCCCTGTATCAAAACAAAAATTTAATACCGTCATTATGAATTAGAGATTGTTTTATGTCAACAGGAAGAGAGGTTTTATTGATAATGGCTTTTGTTGTTTTCTCCAGATAGGTTGTTGGATTATTAGGAATTGGTTTGTAGACTGGAGTATTAATGAGATTTGAGAGATTATTAATGACGGTGGCATTTCCTTTATTGGCAGAAATAATGACTAAATTTGGATTTGACTGAAGTTCTTTCAGGGCTTTTTTCTCAGATTCTTATAATAGTATTAATTTTAGCTCTAGGTTTAATTATTGCACTGACCGCGGAAATCTTTCGGAACACACACACACACACACACATATATATATATATATATATATATATATATATATATATATATATATATATATATATATGTATGTCTTAAACTGCCTTAAAATTAAATGTCGTGTCTAAAAAATTAATACAAAAAAACCAAAAAAAAACCAAAACAAGCCACTAAAACATATTATGTATGAAAAAAGTTGAATCTATTTAATGTGCTTTTTAATAAACAATTTTTTATTTTTTTGCGTTGTATAAATATACAACGATGACGTTTTTCCAACCCGCGAATAATTTTATTGGCGTGAAACATTGAAACTCTTAGTTAGTTCTGTTAATTCTGCAAACTTTCAATGATTGGCTTCGTGATTTGTTAATGTCATTATAAACGCCAAACTCACGGAAAATTGTAAACATTTAAAATTAAATGGTACGTTCGCTGAAATCAATGGTATACGCGGGATCAAGACATCCTCTCCTTTGTATTTTTCCTTGACGATCGTTGCTTCCTTGACATTATTTATGAGCATTTTCACAGTTAGTCTCGTTCCATTGCAAAGTCGATGTTGATTAATGTTACGCCGCCTAATGACAACTAACCCTACTTTTAATTGTAAAATGTTAGGTAGGATTCCAAGAAACCCTGTAGCATAGTTGACTACGTCATCCTGATTTATAACTGTGTCAAGTGATTTGAACGAAATTCAGAATGGTCGCGTTCAGATCATCGACATCTGTATTGTATGTCACCAATGTTGATCGCCCAATTATGGTTTTTGAACAGGTGAGCTATATTCGCAAAAACACGCTGAATAAGCTCGGCCTAGTAAATTAATAATAAATTTACTTGAGAATACACTGAGAATTTAAAATGACAATTGTAAACCTCTACTACGCTAGAGACATACAAAATAATAATTTCCGAAAACTGTATAGAGGAGTCCGAACTGTCTGTTCGGAGTGAGAGAAGGCTTACTGTGTGAAACGTGAAACCTTATCTATACTCCGTACTGTTTACTAGGTGGGAAGTGACACTGGTGGACGCCTGGCCAAGATAACAAATCTAATGGTAATTGATCAGTTATCGAACAGGAATAAAATGAATAATTACTAATAGGACTATTAAAACATAAGAGTTAGTAATAAAAGTTTGAAAATTAAGATTTGTATTGTAAATGCCACATCATAAACAAAATAAAAATAAAAGATTTTATCCAAAAAAATTTTAAAAATGTTTGAGGTGGATCACCCCTATCAGTTAGGACTACGTATACAAAATATATTTCGACCTATTTTCAAATTAACCGAATGTACATAAAAACAGGTCAAGCCGTTTTGGAGGAGTATGGCAACTAACTCTGTGACACTAATATGTCTATTCAAAAATGGAGGTTAGTGATAGGGGGTGAAAATTAAGAGTTGTATGCATTTTTAATGCCACATCATAAAAAAATAAAAATAAAAAAAATTGACCAAAAAATAAAATAATGTCTGAGGTGAACCACCCTTATCACTTAGGGATATGAAAAATAGAATAGGACCAATTCTTATACCTACTGAATATACGTATAAAATTTCATAAAATCGGTCCATCCAAAGAAAATTGCTTCAGATAGGTTGAAGGTGTAAACTCAATACATGACACAACAAATAATAATGGAGAAAGACTATGTAATTTAGCAGCGGCATTAAACATGGACATAACTAGCACGAGATATAAACACAAAGACATACACGAAATAACACGGATGAGACCAGGAGGTGTGGAGAGAAATCAAATAGACCGTGTACTGAATAAAAAAGCACACACACAATCGATAAACGACGTTAGATCTTACATAGGGGCCAACATCGAGTCAGAACATATGTTATTGATTACAAAACGTAAAATAAACAATGAAGAATGAAAGTCGAAAAAATAGAGAAAATGGGACGTAGATAAATTGAAAGAGAGAGAAGTAAGAAGAAGATTGTACAAGAAGTAAATACAGAGATAGCAAAGCAGGTGGCACTTCTGTACGCTAACCACTGCAGTGGTCAAGTTTTAGAAGACATTCGTTGGACTTTCCGAGTTTAAATTTGTATCTGCCCGAGTGCCTGATGATGCAGGGATACTGAAATTAGTCATAAAACTTTATTGATATCGATTCGAGCACGGAAAGTTTAACGAATTAATCCTCCTATGCCATATGTTTGGCCATGTAATTCAACAAAGCGATAGCAGCCTTTGCTAGAAGATTTAATCTTTTACACATTTCGTATAGGCCAGAGGACAGAAAACGATATTATTAAATCGTTTTCGTTTATGGCCACCAAAGTATGTATGCTAACCATTGCAGTGGTCAAGTTTTAGAATACATTCGTTGGAATTTCCGATTTTAAATTTGTATCAGCACGAGTGTTTGATAATGCAGAGATGCTGAAATGAGTCATAACGCTCTATTGATACCGATTCGAGCAAGGAAAGTTAAATTATTTGTCCTCCTAGGCCATATATATATAAATATATATAATATATATATATATATATATATATATATATATATATATATATATATATATATATATAACCAAAAAGATGATAATGGGTACTAGTAATATTCAGTAATGAATAGTATTTATAGAATAATATTTTATATACATTTTATTGCCACAAATTGGTCGCATTACTTCTGTAGTGATCCTTTCCTAAGTTAGTTTATAATGCTCCCTTTTTGGATGCATCGTACCGAAAACGACCAATAGTCAGAAATACGTATATACGGTTGCCTTTCATCCATACCTATTTTGTTCTTTTTTTATTTATCTGTTTTACGAGATATGCCATTACATTTTACTATATATATATATATATATATATATATATATATATATATATATATATATATATATATGGTTTTCAATTCAACGCTTCCTGTCCTAAAAGTGTGTGGATATCATCGACATTTTTTGTTCGTTTTAAATGTCTAATTTTCTATGACTCTGTATACATATACAAAAAATATAACAACTATAATACGAGTATAAAAAATTTTTAATAAAATCCTTTATAAAAAGGTATATAAAAACCCAGTCGGGCTATGTTAAATAGACAAAACGTTTTCGGAATAAATATTCCATCATTAGTGTCAGGTTAATACATGAATGTAGCCACTAAATATGGGGGTAAAAACCCTTTAAAAATTACTAATTGAAATTTAGTTTACATTCTTTCTTGTATAAAATTAAGATGGTAAAGTTACCTTTGGATTGGTAACACGCCATTTTTTAATATATGGTATACAGCCAACTACAGGAACTTAGTTTCCTTGTGGAAACTATAATATAAGTTTGTTGTTTTTGGTATTGTACAGTGCATTTTTTAGTTTTTGAGTCCTATTTGGAAGTCGACGAATCCAATTTCTTGATATAGCTATTTTGGGACGATTACATTGTAATTATCATAAAGATAATATTTTTAATTATGTGGCGTCCTTTATGTTTTGTATACTAAGGTGAATTGAGTTTCACTATTTAAATATCAACACTAAAAATTAAAACTTATTTGACCTAAATACAAAATATCAGTACATGTGTATTGTTGTAGATGTAACGAACTAATTAAAGTTGAGAAATACTTAAGAATGCTTGACCGATTTTTTATGCAACAAAACGTCGGATAGTTAAATCACTCTCTTCACAGTCTTTACGATTTTTTTACTTTTTCTAAAATCAAGTACGGACTATGTACTCATGGGTTTAAGTCATCAGAAGATGCAGTCGATAGTCGATATCTTCAAAAACGTAATTTTGACTATACCAAAAAACGAACAGACCCTAATTTTCGTGAATAATTCTTTTAAAAACAAGCTATGTTCTGCTTTATTCTAGCTCTGTACGCAAGGTATACAAACTGATTCGTTCCTTAAGTTCATCTGAATCATTTCTAACTAATAGCAGCACATCTCTTTTCGCATTGTATTTTTGGATATCTCAGTATTATTTTTTAAACACTACTGTTATGACTATCTATTTTTTGTATATCATGGTGCCAGGTGATGGGTAAGCAAATAATGGTAATATTCTGAACTCGTTAAGCAATGTGCAACCAAATTTATGATATCTCATGCTTTAAACGACAAAAAAAATATTCAATTACGGTTAGCTGTTGATTTATTGTTTTATTTATTTTACGTATTATGAATTGTTTCCCATAGATGTTTCCTGAATAGAAACTACCTACGTATCAAATATCGATTTTTGTTATGCGGGATGTATCGCAGAATGGGAAAAACAAAGTGAAGTTCAACAATATATTGGTATTAGTATTGTATCCAACAAAAACGAATACCGAGCCATCGACAAAAATTATTATTAGAGTAGACTATGAAATGTAAATATTTTGGATGGTCATTGATATTTCTTACTTGATATTTACATTTTAAACATAGTTTATAAGTTCAAAATATATTTCAATTTCAAAAATTTACTTAAAACTCGCACATAACTAAGTAAACAACTACCTTTATAATATGTAAAACTCGATGATAAATATTTTGATTCCTACTCTGCTTTAAAAACTCGATTTTTTTCTAAAACACGTTTTATCTTTAAATAGGCTTTAATTTCCACAATAGTCTCTTTATTTGATCCTAATTCAGTTTGCTGGAGCATTTCTGCAGATTCTAAACAGCTCTTAGGTAGATTTAGAGAATAAGGTGGGTACATACATAGGGTGGAAAATCATTATTTTCTTCATTTATATACTTATTGAGCTCGCCCTAACGTCGCTCCAAGAGAAAAATTTTCTAACTTAAGATAGTGTAGATCTTTTTACTTGGCCAGCACAACCTTCTAAACCCAATTGTGTATATGTGCGATCTTATGTACTAACATTCTTCTTTATAATAATAGGAAACAACTGATTTTCTGTTTACGGAGGGAGTAGGCTGTAACTGACCAAAAGAAAATGTATAACTTAATTTTGGTTATGAGTTGAAAATGCAGAGCTATAATGAACAATACATAAGGTAATACCAGATATTGAACGTTTCTATTACATTTTTATTATAATTTGTGCATTATATATAATTTTTGACTGCTATCAAACGTTTATTTAAATTATTTATACCAAAACCTAAAATTTTTCTAGGAAATACTAGCTTAATTAAGAATTTTTTGAAGTATCCTTATACATTGTTAATGTGTGTATTTAGGTCAGCATACTACTTTATTCATAGAGAATATTTTTAGAAAAATCCCAATGAAAATATAATTCAAGATTAAGATTTTTTCCTTAATGATCCTAATCCGAAATGTAACCAAAACCACAATCAATATTTAGGCATTGCGTGAGCTTTGACGTGACTATCCAAAATATAATCTTTTGAATAAATGAGAAGATAAAGTTAACTACTCGCCTACCCGAAAATATGGCATTATCATAAATTTGTAAGTTTACTTACCCCTACCATTAAGTTAGTTTACCTTGAGATTGCTTGGGAATACATGTAAAATAACTTTGTTCCTACGTCGTGATAGTGGGTAAGGAAAAATAAATTTAATTGGTTTTGATAAGATTAACTATTCACGTTTTAAAAAAAAACTATTTATGTTTTTAAATGCAAGCAAACAGAGAAATGTTAATAAAATACAATAGAATTGAGAAAAGTAGATGTGTTTAGATTTGATGTTTATTGGTTACTTAAGGTTAAGATAATTTATCTCATTTTTTGGAATTTGGTAAGTTTTTTTTATCCTATTCCATCCCAACTCTATTGCCGGAACTGTCATAAAGCAATTTGATATTTTGTCCATTATCGAATATTTGAATTTTGTTCGGAAGCTATTTTATTGTGGCATCTTACTGTTATTTATTATCTTTAATGGGAATTAAATATGTGTTCCTCTAAGTCCTCTACTTTCTTACATTTTTCATAATAACAGTACACTTCTTTTGTTTCTCTGATTTTTATTTGTTTTGTTATGATTTGTAACTGATGGTATCGGATATTGTTGTCCTTAAATTTTCTTCTTTAATTGATTATCTCCAACATTTTCAGTCTTGTTTCTTGTATTTTGTTGATGGTAGCACTTTTTTACTTTTGACATCTGTCTAGATTGCCATTATTGTTTTGTTTCAGTTGCTTTGCTGTTTCTTCCGACTTTACGTTGTATATATTTAGTTTTTCATTTTTGTGCTTGATTTGTGCTTTTGTTTATTGTTTTTAAATGAAGATGGAATCTAGCGATTAGAGGGTTGTAATGAGAAAAAACATCAGCACCTGGGGATGCTTTTATGGTCTGTATTGCGTTTCGGTATCTATATTTAATTAGGATATAGTCCACCTGATTTATGACTATGTCGTTATTCTTATCTGGTAATGATTAACATGTATAGAAGCGTCCTTTAGGTAATTTATAAAATCTATTACTGAAAACTAGGTCATGTTCTTGACAGAAGTATGTTAAACGATCACCTTTATTGTTTCAAACAGCAAGTCCGCATGGCCCTAGAATGGATCAACATTTACCTTCGCCAATTTTAAAATCTCCCATGATTATCATAATGTATCTAGATTTTGTGAGTATCTTTTCAAGTTTAGTCTAAAATTTTTCTAAAACTTTCTAAAAAATTCTAAAAGAATTCTTCTTTAATTCGACTATTGTTGCTGATTTATTTACGTAGACTCGGCTTTTAAGGACACAACATAAAAAGAAATCAGTGAGATCATTTTGTTGTGGAACTCTTGTTTAACTACGGCGTCATCGTGCTGTATCCAAGTTCTATTATTTAATCTTAAAAAACTTTTTTTAATCTTTGCATCAACTGTATCTTAAAAGTATGCAGTGTTAAGTCCAATAGATCAATCTCACATAGACATTTACTTGCACGACGGTCTCTTCGCTCCTGCTCCGTGGCCACTGTATATATTTTTGACTGATAGTCATGATAATTAACACTTGGACGCTAACTAATAGTGTGTAACTAATAATGTGATCGACATAGACAGCGAGTAGCAACATAAGAATCATTAAAATTTTTTTATTTCAAATCCTTTATAAAAGGTATATAATAAAATACCCAAACGAGCTATATCACAAATACATTACAGAACGTTTTCTGAATGTAAATTCCATCATCAGTGTAACGAAGTATACATGCTATGAGCCACTAAAATATATGGGTGAAAACCCGTTAAATGTTATAAATTTATAGATATGTTACATTATATATTATTGCAAATTAGGATGTTCAAGTTACCGTTGGAATTGGTAACATGGCAACGTATGGCTCTACATAAGTTACATGGTCATGAGACAAAGTGTCTTCGAGGACCTGTTGATAACAACTCAAGGATAAGAATCATTGTTCTGGAAAAATATTTTACAAAGAATACGCGTTCCTCTCCCGTAAATCGATCGATTAATGTCTACCGTGAAGAGACTAAATTTCCAAGAAGCGAGCAACCACTTGTGAGTGACTCCGCTCCTCTAGCTCGATCACCCCATTACCAACATTAAAAAAACGCAAAATTTATGGCCCACCTTGTGTATACAGAGTTGGCCATACATTCCATACAATCAATACAAGGTTATACAGTCAAACCAATCGAATAATTCAAAACAGAATCTACGAACATTGAATCTCAGTTCCCAATTTCGATTTAATTTTTAACTGCCGGTGTAACGTTAAATTTTTACTCCGTTAAATTTTTACTCTAGAGTAAAATTATAACGTTAAATTTTTACTCTCTGTGTTAAAATTTTACTCTCTGATTCGAAGTAAGTACGTAAGTTGATGAAGTTGATATATGTGTTAATGGCAAGAATTAAAGAAAAACTACTGAGGATTTTCAAACTCTTTGAAGCGAAGACTAAACAGTATAGACTCATTATTAATGAGCAAAAAACAAAGTATATGGACATGTAGTAGACCACATATGAAGACACGCAACTGAAGACTTCCACAAACAACGAGAGTAAAGAGTATTGCTTTAGAAAGGTTACGAAGTTTGAGTATCTAAGAGTAAGCCTAACAAGTAAAAGGGAAGAAAGAAATTAAGAAGCAGATTTCGAGAGGAAAGAAGACAGTCGGAGCTCTACATAAACTACTAAGTGCACAAAACATCTCTAGAGAGGCGAAATTGAGACTATACCGAACAGTGATCCAACCCACGGTCCTATACTGTTCTGAAGCTATTTTCTTGTGGCATTTTAAATTTATATTTAAATGGGAATAAGCCACAATTAAAGGTTAAAATACGTTTATTGACGTTTCAATTTCCACTTCGGAAATCGTTCTCAAAATTTCGTTTCAATTTCCGAAGTGGAAATTGAAACGCCAATAAACGTATTTTAACCTTTAATTGTGGCTTATTCCCATTTAAATATAAATTACGGTCCTATACGGAAGCAAAACATGGGTTATGAACAAAAATCAAGAAAATATGTTGAATATCTGGAAACAGCGTGTTTTAAGAAGGATATTCGTGGGAGTAAAAGACTATAAAAACGTTTAGACGAGCAAATGCAGAAATGGGAGAGCTGTACGGGAAACCAGAAATTAGCCAGATCATCAGGACTACGAGACCTAGATGGTTAGACCATCTTGCGAGAATGGCAGATGGAATGTGGGAAAAGGACTCGCTGCTGAGAGGGAAAGAAAAGAAGAGAAAAGGACTACCACGAAAAAAGTGGCTAGAAGCATGTAAGGAAGACCTACAAACAATCGGAATAACAAATTGGAGAACTGCGGCCATGGACAGAAGAAAATGGAGGAAAACAGTAGAAAAACACCAAGCCAAGGGCCTCTAGAGCTATATATAAATAATACATAGGCTACAATTTATAATACTGCTAATTATGACTTTAATAACTGTATCAGTGACAATATATTCGATACGTTTGATCATTTTTGTTGTATTTATCTTAAATTTCAAAAAATTGTAAAAAAATATTTTTATAAAATTTAACGATCGGGTTAGGAAACCAAACATTCCTTTATAAGGTAAATGTTTAATTTTATCATGATGTGCACGATGTTTCATTAGTTGAACAAATCTCAATCCTTCTGATCAGTTTGTAGTTTTTTTATCGCTCATCCACGACATAAGCATATTCTTGATGTCCTAATTCGCTTGCTATAAAAAAATGATACATGATAAATCTAAATGTTTACAGAACTGACTGTACTCACCGTTTTCTGACTGTAAAATGGTTGGTGCCCCAAATATGCAAAATATATCTAATACATTTTTCGCAACTTCTTCGATTGCAAGGGTTTAATTTGTACGAATTTCGTATAATAATATAATATTATAATATAATATATAATAATTTTCGAAATGACTGCTTGTCTATTATGTTCTCTTGGCAACGATCATTCATTTTCGAAAATACCATAGGCTTTACAACAATAAAATTTTTAGCAGATTTTTTTTTCTTTTGACATGCCATACAAAGTTATCATAGCCAATTGAATTTTGTGTAGAATATCAAAAACTTCCTCTACTCTAGCAAAATATCTTATGTTTCTTTCACCTTGGCGAAAGGAGCAATAAACCAATTACAGACACATCAAACCTTTTTAAACGGCGATACTGTAATGGCGATTTAGATTTTGCATCTTTCGCCACTTTTTCGCCTGGTTTTAAAAACTCACTGTATTTCGTAGAATTCACACAAGACGTAGTTGAGTCTTTACTTGCCACCAATTCACAGAGCATTTCATTAGATCGCACTTTAAGACACATTAAAACTAAATCATTCATTGTCTTACTATGTCTGAAAGGTAACTGATTACCTTAAACTACTAGAAATCTTTTTAGATGATATATTGGAACATTTATATAAACAACTTAAACTTACTTACTGGTGCCTTATTTGGAATGAGCAACTTAGTTTATTTGTTCCTTATTTCTTCGAAATAGCTTTTTTGTATTATTTTGCTTACTTTTAGAGCTCCTTTTGTTACGCGAGCAGAATTTAAATTACTACTAAGGAGTAGTGAGAATACTTACAGGCGCAAAATATAGAGAAAACTATTATGTACTAATATCTAATATTTATAGAAAATTATGCCATTATTATCTCTCTACATATATATGAAACACCGTTAAAATTAGTAATTTTTTTAGACCACAAGGTTTTAAATTAACAAAAAACAGAAAATATTCAGATGTTCAATTGCATTTACCTGATGAAAGGAAACTTTTACACACATTAAGGTGTAAGACTAAAATTGACTGACTGAAAGTCAGTAAATCTAACTACATAGTTTCCAGATAGTATTAGTTTGGTTATAATTTGCTTATCTACTACAGCAATAGTGCATATTCAGGTTTCATATACTCGTATAAGTATGAATATTTCATTTCTTCGATTGCTATTTTTTTAAATATTGGAAAATAGTCCGTATAGTGAAACATTGTGACATAGTGAACAACAAAACAGTTTGTTGTTCTATTCTATTCTACATTTTACGAGAACTATTCGATAACTATCTGAACAGAGAGATGGCGCAAATTCGGAGGAAACTTCTTTATCAGTTCTTTTAAAGAAGTTAAAGTTGAAAGTATGAAGGGGCATGTCATTTAGTTTGTTTTTGGTAGTGTGCCATCCTCAACTTCCGCGTTATTTTGTAAACAATGGAAAAAACTGAGTTAAGAGCAGTAAAAATTAAATAAGAAAGTGCTTTTCTGTCAGTATAAAGAACCTGCTGAAAAAGGTGCGATTGAACTGCCAAAGTTAGTAAATTGGCTCTTTATTAGTGTTTTATTAGGCCCGTTTATTCCATATATTTTCAAAACCAGAGTGTCGAGATTATACGAAAAATACAGTTTTTGGCATAAAAACTTTCACATACATGTTTTTGTCCTGAACACTACACATATCTTATTATTCTTGTTACGTTTTATATCGTCCGACTATATGCTTGATTGGGATGCTAGGAATTGATGCATTGGATGACATTTATATCCTGTGTACTGGATGTTGTCTAGATAAAATGGTCTTCACTCCATCATTATAAAAATCCAACGACCGAAATACGAGTAATTTGAGGTTGATAATTCCGTTTCTTGTACAGATCGTTTTTTCTTATAATAAAATATTCTTTATAAAATTTATATCATTTTCTTTCAAAAGTTGTTCAATATTCGTTACAAAGAATTTTCTATACTGATAAAGAATATAGTACGAATTCAGCATTTAAGTCTCGATTCCGTCTATGTATACGTGATGGATGAACTATAGTTCGTCGAAGACTTGGTGAAAGGCTAAAAATTATATTTTGCATAGAACGTGATATTTTTATTTAACCGAGTAACTATGGTATGAAGATTAATTTCATAAGAAGCAAGTCTCCATTAGTATATCTTGAAAGAAATATGAACCATCAGGACTAAATCCACAACAATCTAGAACCAGTTAATATACCATGTCTTCAGCAACTAGAAGTTTTCTACAGAATAATGCCAAACGTCATACAGCAGCAGTCAACACCAGGTTCCTTTGTGAGTCTTAAGTTATCATTCTTTCCTGTCCAGCTGAGTTCTCCGATATTTTGTCCATTTAAAATATATAGGAAATGTAAGTGAAATATGAAGTAACTTAAGCGGCCTATACATTATACAACTTGCCCGTCAAACAAATTGTACCAAAAGTTGAATAGACAATCGAAGATACAAGTCGTTAGTATGTATTTTCCTGACAGACTAGAACAACCTAAACATCAATCAATCTTATAGGCGGATCCAAGGGGAAACGATAGGTGCAATCGCACCTCCTCTCAAACCAACTGTTTTATTTTTTTCCAAGTTAGCTCAAGTTGTATTAGAAACTTTAAGTTTAGTCACTATGCTTCAATCACATTTTTAATCTTTTAATCGGTAAATCTCCATCACTTTAATCTGTGAGAAATGCAATTGGAACGCTGAAAGAAGTATTTTGTTTTTTAAGGCTTCGTCATAACGCAATTCAGTTCTTAAAAATATGATGGACTATCAACTTAGTGGTTTGTGCGGAGCGTCACAACGGAGTTCTTCAATTTCGAGAATTTCTGTCAAAATTTCACGAAAAATCTGACGAAGAGTTAATAGCAAATGCTACTTATATTCTTTTTGATAAATATTGTTTTTTTTTCAATGAAAATTCAACTTCTGTATATAAAACTCTAAGAGTGGAATTGAAATTGTGGAAAGAAAATGGGCATACGACGTTTCTTATGATAGAATAAAACTATTAGAGTTTTTTGATATTGATATCTATCCTACAATTCATATTTTGTTAAAAAATTTTGCGACGTTACCTTTGAATGCATCTATGCTGAAAAAAACATTTTCTACTTTCAGGAGAATTAAAATTTGGCTACGGTCAACTGTCTCTAAAGAAGGATTGGTTGGCTAGGCATTGATGAATATTCATTATGATATTCATATTGATCTCGATAAATTCATTGATCGTTACGTGCATACAAGAACATATTGTTTAGATTTGTATTGCATTTCTTCTTACGAGCTTATCAATTAAATATTACATTTTAAATTTTTATCCATTATCACTGATATTATAAATGAATTTTGACTCCCTCTCAGGGAAAATAAACTTATCCCAGATACCTACAATATCAAAAGGATTGAGCTCTTGTGGAAGTTTTTTCTTGTTATCAAGCCCTAGATAGCTTAGCATGCTAGAGTGTCTCCCAAAAATATTTTCGTATACATCTGGACGTCGTGAGTGGTACAGCGTTCTGTATGGTCTTGTAGAGATGTTCATTCAGACCCAGCTTTTTTATGTTTTCTGGAAGATGAATTTCCAGATCTTTGCACTTTGCGAGGTTTTCATTATATTTAACACGCAGATTATTGTTGTTAGGTATCCCCACATCAATTCGTATTATCCAGATTTAGTCTTTTAGAAAGGCATCTGTTTGCAGGACCTCCTTCTTTGAAGGGGAAATGGGCTCGGATGTACTCCTCTACTCTGAATTCAATACACGCCAGCTATTCCTAGAGATGAATTAGTCTGGTACGGCTTTTAGAAATGCCCACCCTCAGAAAAAAAAATTTAGCCATCCGAAATTAATTATGAAATTAAATAAAACTTTGCTCGATATCTGCCTTCTATTTGATTAAAATTTAATTATAAAATTAATTAACTTTAAAAATTAATTAATTAATTATAAAAAAAGTAGATAATATTATTATTATTATCTAGAAATTTAGCCGATCGGCCCCCCGTTTAAAAATGCTGGACAATAATCAAGCTAATGAATTTACCTTGAAAATACCCCCACAAAAAAATAAAAAGTCTAATAATAGTATCAAAAGCATCTTCAAAATCAGATGGTGGAAATTAAATAATTCATTTGCGGAAAATAAACCAAAAATAAAAGTGTAGGCAATGGTACCCTATATTTAATGATTTACTTCCATTCATTTTTCAAAGATTATTACTAGCTAATGAATTTACCTTGAAAATATCCCCACAAAAAAATAAAAAGTCTAATAATAGTATCAAAAGCATCTTGAAAATCAGATGGTGGAACATGTAATGTAAATTAAGATCTTCAATCAATCAAGTTTTCAAGTAACAACAGTATTGGGAGAGAAGAAAGGGAATAAGTAATAAAAGCAAAAGGAACAGTGTGATAGAACCTTTACCATAGAATATGGACAAACAGACACCTAAAGATATCGACAAAAATGTCTTTATTTATACCGTAGAAACAAGACTTGAAACTAACATAATACGAAGATACTTAGAAACAAATGAAATGAGAACACTAAGAAAAATATCAGGAAAAATATTGATTGACAAAATAAGGAGTAATAAGATCAAAAACATATATGCAGTATAGAGAAAATAAATAAGTGGGTACAAGACAAAATAAAAAATGGAAGATACATACTAAGAGAATCGAACAAAAAAAAATCGGTTGCCTGTAAAGTCGGTTTTACGGGCGAAGATTTTACGTGACAACGTCTTTTTCTCGGTAGAATATTTATTGATATGAATATTATTAAATTGCACAATAGGAACAAGGAATTGAATGAAAATAAGAATTGCACAAATTTTAACTATAGAAATATATTTTGTTTACTAAAACATTGTACATGTAAACTTAAACTTAACTAATTTCTATTTGAGTGATTTTGTTGAGGATAGGACGATGATAGGAGAAATATGAAATGAAAGGAAGTGTTTCTGCTGTAATGTGTAATCCAACACCAAGAACGCTCGAGAAAGACAGAGACACAAGCACGCACCGATTCAACGCGCCTAATTCTCTAGTGCTGCGCGCGCAGCGGACCGATCATGTTTGAGTGGGAGAGAGACGCAAGGCATTCGCCGGTCCGGCGGGCCTCTCTCTCGTTCGGTGACTCATCGTAACAGACGTGAGCGGGCGTTACACTTTTTCATGAGTGACTCCGAGCCACAACCTAATTTAAGACGTTGTCACGTCAAAAAAAACGGAAAGTTAGAATTGCCAAATGATAAATTTGAGACCAGTGACAAATCACGAGAAGAAGCACAGTTCGATCTAGAAAGAGAGAATAATAATATTCCAATCAAATAGGAAGCAATGTTGAAGCAAAACAAGCAATATCACTAAATAATGTAATGAATATTTTTGCACAATAAATTTTAATGAATAAATTTAAGTCCAAAATTTTATATCTGTTCAATTAATCCTTTCTATTCTTTCTATACAGCTTCTAGTTTTAAATTCTCTTGTGATAATATGATTCTTGCTGGTTTGTAGATAAGTCGATGCCCATTCATCTTACATTAGGTTCTCGAGGACGTTTCGTAGGACGTTTCTTTCAAATATTGCCAGTTGTGATTTGTCCGATTTTATCAGTACCTAGGTTTCTGAGTCATAGGAAAGCTCTGAATATGAGAAATATGTCTGATTTTAGATATTTTAAAAGTTCACATATGCCCGATTTGCTAGATATATTCTGCGCTTTATTTCCGTCTTTGTGTTGTTATTTGAAAATTAGTAATTTTTGTCTGTTGGGAATACCAGGTACGTAAATTGTGAGACGCTTTTTATATTTTTGTCACTTGTAATGGTAATTTAAGTTACTTTTCGCCTAATATTATTGGCTTATACGATTATTATATATTACACGATACTATACGATATTATTATTAGGAGAATGACTCCAGCATTTTTCGTTGCGTGCGACCTTTAATATTTACATCATCCATATGTCATGATTTATCCACTTTTGTTTACTATTATGCCCTTAAGTTTATGTTAGCATTCTTTGAAATTTTCTTTCCATCTCTTCAGGATTTCTTGATCATTCATAATATTATACCTTTACTTCTACAATTAGTTTAGGAATAAATTATTTTTGCATTTTGTTTAGTTTCTGGTAGATTTTTCTCGTCTTTGGTGTTTTATTAAAAATCTTCAGTTCTTGTATTTCTATTCTTGTTTGTTTTCTTTTTTTTTCTCTATGTAAATTCTTCGCTTTTTTCCCAGTATTTTATACTCTTGTGATTGTCTTGTTACAGCTCTTTGTTGCAGTCTTATTTATGCTTAGTTTTTCCTTCTTGTTATTTCAGCACATAATAATAAAAAACAGATATCTGGTAGTAAAGATAAAAGTAACATCTCTCATAAAAATAAGAAGACTAAGATGGGCAGGACATCTAGCAAGTTCACAGCAGAACAATCCTTCTAGAAGAATCCTTACGTCACAGAAGTGAAAAGTAGATGAAGAGATAGGCCAAAACTTAGATGGAAGGATGGCGTTGATGAAAAATCGGTGCAGCTAACTGGCAACGGTTGGCAATGGATACGGCCGACTGGCGAAATAGACTTGGTAGTTCGACGCTCTACTATAAGGCTGTAGCATCAATGATAATGAAGGTATTTCAGCAAATTTTTCTTCAAACCAATGTTTGTTTTGTTTTTCCTTAACCATTACAATCACCTCATTAGCTGTTTCTTTTATGAGTTTTTCGCATGTCTTCCAGTACTTTTTAATGTCATTCTTTGGGTCTACATTTTTTTTGTATTCTCAGTCTTGTTTAAAATTTTTATTTTCACTCTTCGGTTTTTTGTGGATTTCTGTGCCTTAAATAACCTTTAATATTCCTGCTCTTAGTTTGATTTCTACTATGTATTGATCAGATTCTAGGTTTGCGCTTTGACGGTTTCCAAGTCAAGTCTTAAATATATGGTTCTTATTAATATTCATACTTTTTTATATTCAAATACCGTAGTGGTTTGTTGAAATCGATGTGAGAACACTATGCCATCTGTCGTATATAATATACGTTGCACTATAGATTTTTGAACAAAACAAACTTTAGGACGATACAACCCAGTTATATTACTTGTACGACAATGTTGCGTACTATGTAGTTATCATTTCAGCAGTCGACATCAGTGTATGTACTTGAATTATGAAAATATTTTGATATTTATTAAGTAGGTATTGCATTTTCAATGTCATCAAAATATTTCTATTAGATTGTGCTGTGCATTTTGACGTGCAGTCTCTGCGCCATTTTCTTGGCATTCACTTAAAAACCATCATATAATTCATAACTAATATTTTTGTGAAACAATGTATATTAATTTTAACAACAAATTAAACACTACTCTCATTCACAACTTTAGTATAATAATGGTTGTAGCGCGTATTTTTTTTAAGTGAAATTACAGAAAGTCATAATTGATATAATGATATAAATAGAAAAATTGTTATTAATGCTATTTATGTTGCGGATTGTCACATATATTTATTGGTCTATGACTTAATGTGTCATATTTAATTTAATTTCCTTTACCCTACGGTATTTTCGCACATTTCATTGGTGTGCTGGACTAGTTTTTTTTCAGTTTTATTGGAATAATGGGCTCGATTTTTAAACGCTTTTTTAATGTATGTTTATAAAAGAGTTGGATAAATGTATTTTATTAGTGCATCATGACTTAGTCGTAAAGTCAATTATAATGAAGTAAGTCGTGATTGAACATCGTTTGTTCTATCGCGGAACCTGAAATTATAAAACCAGGGCTAATGTATCGATCAACAGCTATAATATTGCATTTTTATATAATCAAAAATTTGGAATGATCGAAATTAATATAAAACTACCTATAGCCCACACCAGCTCTTAGGCTTTATAATTCATGTACAAAATTCCGAAGTTAATATGAAATAATCATACACCAGGCCTAGAATAACTTACACAATCATAATGTTATTTGGTCTTACTACATACTATAACACAGTCGATTTATTCCCTGTCTTGCAATGCTGCAGTTGCAATCACCAGTTACCGCCTATTATTTAACTTGTATATACGCGAATCAAATTTGTGCTTCATTAGATAGCCACTTTAATAACTTTTTATCAGAGTCCCAAAATCATATATTTTGATCTTATTCTTCTATCTATGGGGTTCCATTGTGTTCCAGTTTTGTTGGTTTTATATAACCACTAATATTTTATATAAATGTATTTTTGTTTTATGTTTAAGTGTTGATTAAGTTACAGTTCACGTTGCTCCTCCTCCTCAATATTTTCTCCTTCGTAAGGATGTAGTGACGTCATGTAATTTGTATGACTATTGCTGTCCGATTATCTCTTTCCTGTGCGTGTTGTTTTGCTTCAGTGAATGAGTAACCAGTCATCTCCTTTATTTGGTCTGACCATTGTACTGGAGATCTTCCTCTGGATCTTTTACCCGCTACGTTACCTTCAACTATCATTCGCTCCATACCTTCTCTTCTTCTAGTTATATGTCCAAAATATCTCAGTATATTTTGGTTGATAGTTGTGATGAGTCTAGTTTTTATGTTAAGTTCTGCTAGAATTGAGTTATTTGTGCGATGGGTGGTCCATGGTATGCGCAACATTCTACGGTAGACCCACATTTCAAATACCATTATACGCTTTGAATCGGCTTTTTTTATTGTCCAAGTTTCTGAAACATAAGTGGCGATAAGAAATATCAATGCTCGAACAAGGCGTAATTTTGTGTTTTTTGTGATGTCAGTATTCTTCCAAATTTTTGTGAATTGGATTTTGCCGATCTGGCCATTGTGATGCGTCTACTGATCTCGTCTTCGCATCCTCCACTGTTAGTAATAACGGAACCTAAGTAATTAAATTGCCTGACCACTTCGTAACCTGCCATAATTCTTATCTCATTTTCCATAAACCATATTCCATACTCACCGTGCCTAGCCTATTCATAATTTGTTCCGGTTCTTCTGGTGATGACGCCAATATAACAGTATCATCAGCATAACGTAGGTTTTTGATTTTTCTTCCTCCTATCTTTGTTCCACCTTGCCATTCCTCAAAAACTTGACGCATAATATGTTCACAATATATATATATGTATATATATATATATATATATATATATATATATATATATATATATATATATATATATATATATATATATATACACTCGCGATCATAAAATCCGGGTCACCTTGAAAATCACCGATATTTCATTTTTAACCAGCTTTATCGTAAATAATAATAACACAAATACAAACTAATGCATGTTTCTGAGAATTGTTGCGGTTTTCTTTGTAACAAAGAATTACAATAGTGCCGATTTCGCGGTAAAGTGCACACTTTCCAAAATGAACGCTACCTGTAACTCCGCTTGTTTTAAATCTTTCGTTTGTACTTCGACTTTCTGTTCAAATGCAACGGACAAACGTTTATTATTGCCACCATTAGTGTTTATTAGTGCCATTATTAGTGTTTATTTTTTGACAAAAATGCCTTTGACTGTTGTTGAAACGGCACAAATTGTTGCACTTGTGGAAGACGGTCACACTCAACGGCAAGTCGCAAGAACTGTTGGCGTAAGCCGTTCTACGGTTCAACGAGTACTTCAACGCTTTCAGGAGGCAAGTTTGCTAACCAGGCGACCTGGCTCTGGACGAAGAAGAACGACCAAGGCACTAGATGACCGTTTCCTTGTGTTTCAGGCTTTACGAAACCGGACCTCAACTGCGGTTATGCATCTAAATCGTCTAGAGGAAGTACGAAATCGCAATTTTAGTGTTGCAACAGTCAGAAGAAGACTTCGTTCTTCTTGACTATCTTCTCGGGTAATGGCTAGAGGACCGTCACTTCGCCGGGTGCATCGAGTTGCACGACTAGCTTTTGCTCGACAATACTCGCATTGGGGAATTAACGATTGTAGCAAAATGTTATTATTAGATGAATCCCGTTTCTGCCTAACTGAATCCGATGGACGTGAAAAAGTTTAGAGGAGAACCGGTGAACGATTTTCACAAGCTTGCATTGCTCCAAGAATGCCATTTGGTGGAGGATCGGTCATGGCTTGGGGAGGTATATCTTCCGACTTCCACACAGAATTACCCTTCATCGAAAATGGGTCCCTAACTGCACAAAGGTTCATTACGGAGATTCCGGAAGAACATGTTATGCCCAAAATGGCAGAGCTTGGGGAAAACGCCGTTTTTATGCAGGACAACGTGCGAACGTACGTTGCCAGGATCGGTATGTAATACTTGGACGAAGTTGGAATTACGAGGGTACCCTGGCCAGCTAGGTCTTCGGACCTGAATCCCATCGAACATCTCTAGGACGATTTGAAAAAACGTATTCAAACCCATACACATCCTCCTAACAACGCACAGGAGCTCAAGAATATGTTAGTGAGAAAGTGGAATAACATACCACAACATGTAATCCAGAGAAAAATTGAGAGTATGCCCCGTTGTCTGCAAGAGGTTATTAGAGCAAGGGGAGGCAATACACGATATTGGTCATTGAAATTTCACTGATTTTTTAGCACGTTCTGTATTTTCCATTTTTTTTCGTACGTCTGTTTTATCAAAAATTTGATTTGTTTTCTGTTTTTTTCAATAAAAGCAATAAAAAACCATTTTTTTTCTTTCAAAACAAACATTGATGACAAATAAAAAATACATTAGCCAAAAAAAAAAGTTATTACTGCACCAGAGGCAAAAATATTTAAGAAACTTGAAATTTTCAAGATGACGATTTTCATGATGAGATATATATATATATATATATATATATATATATATATATATATATATATATATATATATATATTGATATATATCCCCTATAGTATAGGGGATATTATGCATCCCTGTCGAACTCCAAATTTTAATTTGAAGTTTTTTGAAACCACATTATTAACTCTTAAATTAGCAGTATCATTTACATATAGTTTTTGTAATAAATAGATTAGATGTTCTGGCGTACCCATTTCTCTAAATATATGCCACATTTTATCCCATTTTACGACATCAAAGGCCTTGAATTAGTCAACAAAGCATAAATATGTTTCTATGTTAAACTCTCGAGATTTTTCGATAATTTGACGAATATTAAGAATATGTTGTTCCTCTACCTGGGACGAATCCGCATTGTTCTTGGGCAATTTGTGGTAAGAGAATTGATTTTACTCTTTCATTGATGATGGTTAGAAGTACTTTGCTCGCGTGTGATATCAATGCTACTGTACGGTAATTACCGTACCTCGTTCATTTCGTTCGCCTAAGCCATGCTCACCTGTCGTTCCTTTCAAATGGTCATCTATTTTAGTTTTTCCTATTTTTGCATTCCAATCTCCCATTATCATCATTGGTTCTTTTTTGGGAATGTTAGAGATGGTTTCATGTATCAGGTGGTATATTTCTTTTACTGTATCTTCTGTCGCTTCGGATGTTGGCATATATACCTGTATAATATGCATTTTGGCTGGTTTAGCGTTTAGAGTTATTTTGATTATTCGATCATTTACTGAAAGGTATTCATGTACATATTTTGCCCAACGTTTTTGAATTAATATTGCTACGCCTTTTTGTCCTGATTTGTTAGCTCCTGACATGAAAACTTTGTAGTGAGTGGCCTCCCAATGTCGTTGGCCTTCCCAGTGTGTCTCAGATATCCCACAGATATCTATCGCCTCCGTGATCAGTTCATTTTCTAATATATACAATTTACCTGGCTATAGCAGCCCCTTACATTCCATGTTGCGATGCAGTCTTTTTTACGTAGTTAAGTTTGATCTTCCAGTATCTGCCCGGTCGCCCATTTCACACCATTCGACCCGGAATCGATATGACGCCGGTTGCCAGCGGGATTGCAGAGCACAGAATTTTCTTGCTTAGTCATCATTTCATAACGCTCTCTGTGAAGATAATCAGGTGGTTTCCCGTTGGCTGCCTCATCGCAGTCTCAGAGCCGGTTGAACTAAGATGTAGTTGTCGCCTGTGAGTAATTTCCACTAGACCTGTATGGATCATACAGCCCCAGTGCAATAATGACATGGCTGCTGCCCTATGTCATGCCCTCAGTTGATTTGCGGCTACTTATTTGGTCGGACCTTATTTGAACCTGTCCTTCAGGAACGTTCCCTATCAGCCATTGGAACGCGCTGTGTCGGGGTTGAGGACTTCCCCCGCCCAGTACGTCTTCCGTGAAGTGCTGAAAAGCCCCTACTCAGTTCAGAGCTCTTTCCCCACGCAAGTTAGAACCAGCACGTTGCTCGTATCCATCGTTTAATTCCGTACTCTGACAGGTAATTGTATTGAGCTTTCTCTTTTATTATTACTAAGTTGTTCATTTAAAAATCTTTTAATCTTGCAAGGGTGCTTTTACGAAGTAATCTCGAGAGCTACTTGTACATTCTTTTTGCAGCTTCCTCATCATGGAACTCAAATTTTCGAAGCCCTATACTATCACTGAAATTGGGCAGGCCATGTAGCGAGAATGCATGACTCACGATGGACGAGCAAAATTACACATTGGAGGCCATAAGCAGACAAACCTAGTAGAGGAAAACCACCTACACGTTGGGCTGACGACATCAGGCGTATCACGAAAAATTGGCAACAAAGAGCACAAAATCGCAAAGAATGGAGGAGTTTAAGGGACGCCTATGTCCAGCAGTGGACATGATAAATAAAGGCTGGATGATGATAATGATGATGATGATGATGATGATGATGATGATGATGATGATGATGATGATACTATCACTAGTTGATCATCTCCATTCCTCACAGGTATCCCTATTCCTTTCCATTCTTTCTCAAGTTCTCTTTAATTACCGTATTTTTGTTTATTGTTTGAGTTCTCCGAATATTTAAATAAACACTTATTGTCAAGTTTTTCTTCAAGAATAGAAGCCGACTTATACGAAGTGCAAAGGCAAAAATAAAAAAATTACCATAACCAATAAAATTGCCATCAAAATTGAACAACAGGCTTCAGATATAGAAAATCCTGTAATGATGCGGTTGTTACAGTAAGATAAATCATGAAAAAATCATTGTAATATAACGTGGCGACCTAGTGTTGCTTTAGGGATTTGCAGAAAGCATTTGATCATGTATATTGGCGAAATATACACTACGTATATAACGTATATAGCAGAAAGGGCAACCAGATCGCAATTAACAACAACAAGCGTATATCGGTCGAGGGAAGCCTATATCGGGGCAATTCATTAAGATCTCCTGTATTTAACCTCATTATGGACGAAGTTATCAAAAAGTTCGGAATACATGTAAATGGTTGAATTATCTCTATATGACCTTCTAAGACTTATATATAAATTTAATTTAAGAACACGAAAATTTAATAGGATAATATTAAACAAAATATGGTCATCTCCAAAAATTCAATTGACAGTTGACAAGGTTTTAAAAGGTAACAGTGAGGTCGGTCACTACTGAAGAAAAAGTTACGATGCCAAGAAAATAAGAATAGTAATGAAAACGTGTGGAATTAAGAGAGTCAGATATATGACAGGAAAAACACTACGGAACAAACAACGTAATAGAGATCTCACCCAAACGTGTAACATAAAAAACTGTATACTAGATAAAAAAGAGTGTAAATACCACATAAATAGAATATGAGAGCAGAGATTAATAAGAGTATTGAACAAGTAGAGTATTAGTAATACCAAGAAAAAGATAAAGTAATAACCTGGACCAAAATAATAAGGCATCAGAAGATCGAACAAACGCAAGCGTATAAAGTGGTATATGTGGCAGGCTACTACACTGTAAAAGTAAAATACCCTCTAAAATACCACTCAAAAGTAAATCCTAAATACCCTAGAAGAAGATTATGTTAAGCAATGTATTAATACAAAAAATTCATATTGTCCATTGTTTCGAAAAATTTTTCCAATATTTTCAGCCGACTGTAATACCCTGTAGAAATCATTTTTATTTGTATATTATTAATAATTAAAAAACTTAATTGTAGTTCGTAAAAAATATTCCACAATAAAAATTATCACGAAATCCAACCCAATCACCTTTATAATATATGGTTCTCGCCATAAAAATGTTATTAGCTCATATAGGACGCCAGTGGTTCGGATAATATTTTATTGTGCACACCGCAAAATAGTGGATAAATCATCAATGCAGCCGACGATAAACTTATAAAACGACATGTTAATAAAAGGCTGCACTGTACTTTTGTAAAAAAATCGTTATCAAATGTAGCAGAGTTAAAGATATCTCCTACTGTACCTGCTTTTTTCATTTATCGTCATATTTTATGTGTGACCTGGTTAATATACCGCTTAATTTGTCGTTGTTATTGTTGAACTGTTATACCGCGAAATTGTACTTATTTATTTAGTTAATTAACAAACAAAATGGTAAGTCAATTACTCAATGTATAAAATAAAGCGCATACATTTATACCAATTCCATGTTCTAAATTTATATATCTTCTTATATATATATATATATATATATATATATATATATATATATATATATATATATATATATATATATATACATATAATATATAGTATACGCAGCCAAGACTCACATAGAGTCTTGGCTGCGTTTACTATATAGTTGTAGAGTCAAATGATGATATATATATATATATATATATATATATATATATATATATATATATATATATATATATATATACTAGTGATTGTGTTCGTCACTATGCAACTGGGGATCCAATCAATTCCCATAATCCACTCATACTCCATTTTCTGGCTTCCACCTATTTAAGACTAGGACAACAAAATATTTTAGTCTGTTGTATAACTTTCATAACAAATAAATCGCTGAACTTTTGCGTAAAGTTGTCTTATGAAATCGATCTACGTACAAAAACCAGCGAAATTCTAGTTTGGCAATTCATTTGTTGGAAAAGCTGGAGTTTTGTATTACATTTTTTACTGATCACCAAATTCGCAGCCGATTTTTAATTATACAATTTGTGGTGGCAGGAATTAATTAAATTATTCGCTATTAAATTTAATAGGTTATGTATGGGCTTCCACGATATAATTGGGTAGGACTTCAGTGTTGACAATTTCTAACAGTGCACCTAGCTTCTTACAAGAGTTTGTTTTTGGTAGCGGTGGCCTGCTAAGGGGGTTTGTTCCATTAAACTCTTGTACGGCACGTGTCATTTCACTTACCGGGCTATCGTGCAACGCGTTGTTGTCCTGTTGCGTATTAACAGGTTGAGTTTCTTGTATGAGAATCTCAGGAGTCTATTCATTAGGGATTTCATTAGGAACTTGATCTTCAACTAGCTTTTGATTGTGAATCTCCCATTTGACTTCGCTTTTGATGGTCTCGCGTCTAGTCTCGGGGATAAGATTATTTCTTATAATTACCCGGTATTGATCTGCTATTCGTTGTTTAGATACTTGAATCTCTGGGTACTCCCTGCAAAATTAGGCATACAGATGTTGTCGATAGCCGATCGTTTCTCGACCGAGGTTCGTCACCTTGTAATAGAAGCGCAAAATGTTTTCGGCTACCCTCTAGGTATTTGTGCTACGAATAGAAAAAACAAAATATGATTGAAATGTCAGATGTTGGTAGTTGAAAGGGATGAAACTCGAGAGAAGAAAAGCTGGAGGAGAGAAGTGCAAGAAATTGGAGCTAGAAAAAGTGCAAGCAGAAGCAGCGGGAAGGATAGGGAAGAAAGAGAGAAACAACAAACTAAGAAAGGAAGAAGGGGCGTGTAGATTAACATGAAACCCTTGAAAGTTAAGAAAATGGCAACAATGGGGCTTCAAGTGGACCTAGGGAACCCAGACGCCATTAAAAGAAGAGTATACGCTATCGCGGACAAGATGGCAGCATGCAAGGACGAGAAGAAAACAATATAATTTCTAAATGAAGACTGGCCGCAGGAGGTCTTTACGAGGACCATAGTAAAAGAAGGAGACGTGGCAGTCTCTGTCACCAAGAACGACGAGGACAACAAAGCCATGGAAAAGGCCAAATATATATTTCCACAGCTACCAGGTGCTCCAGCGGAGGTGGACGAGGAGGGCGGAGAGGGCATTTTAAAGTACCTCGGAAACTATCCCCGGGAGTACGAAAAACGAATCCTGCACTAAGGTCAGTCAGGCGGAGTTCTGGACTGAGATGTCTTTTGAAGATTCCTGACTCCCCCTCTATAAAGACAAAAAAAGTATGGTTTAGGTTTGTTTAGGATTAGTATTGGAATTAGATTGATTTTTGATAATTAGATGGTAGATAATTAGATAGCAACTCATTTTTTTAATTAGATGGTTGTAAAATTCTGATGGATAATTATTTTTTTCTAAGATATTTTTACCACTTTTAGAATTTTCGGAATGGTATTGCGGGCTACATAGCTTAATTGCTCTGTCAGTTAGAGTGAACACACCACTTCTTTTATGGGTTATAGGTGCGTTGGTATTAAAATTTAGATATCTTCTGGACCAAACATATTTTGTAAACCAGTTAGTTGTGATCAGTCGTAAACTTAAATCAAGAAAAGTAATTTTGTTGTTTTCTTCTAGTTCATAAGTACGTTGAATGTTATTATGGAAATTATTGAACATTTAAAGAGTATAATCCATTTTATGACTCGGAATACAGACTAAGCAGTCATCAACATATCGTTGGTAGAAATGTATGTTGTACTTCATTTTAGAGATGAATGTAGTCATATTTTCATCTTTTCTGTACAGTTTTTAAGTGCTTGTGTAAATAACTCTTTGGAGTATATATTAAATAGTAATGGTGCAAGTACACAGCCTTGTCTCACACCTCTATTTATTTTTTGTTCTTTAGTGCTATTTCCATCTAATGTTACCACAGCCTGTATCTTCCAATAGACACTTCTCCTTAAGTTAATATCATTTTTGTCGAGTCGTTTTTGCTTTAAATATTCCATGAGAATGGCTTTATATTTAACTTAGTCGAAAGCTTCCTCATGCGACAAAAAGATCTTTTTATTGGTCTCGACATTTTTGAGCAAAGGTTGTGAAACTATACGGAGCTTCTACTGTTCCGAAGCCATTAGAAAGCCAAACAGTCTATTACTCATACCCGCTTCACACTCTCTGAATATTCTTGCATGTTTAACGTTTAAAAATGTTTTCTATAATTGTAACATTAAGCTGATTAATTTATAGTTATTATAGTGTTTGGGATTCTTGGTTTTTGGTAGCGGAACAAAGGTCGATAGTAGCCATTCTTTAGGTATCATACTAGATTAATATATGTTGTTAAAGAGGATAGTTATTGCGCTTAAATTGTCTTTATCTATAAGTTAAATCAGCTCGATCTGAACTTTATCTGGCTCAGGAGATCTGCCAGATTTTGGGTTGTTTATAGCATGTTGGACTTCAGATTCTTATATTATTGGAGCTTCCTCGCTATCAATTTGTGTTGGTTCCGTTCTTGTGTCCAATGAAAAGATCTTTAATATATTTAGTCCATACTCGTTTTATTTCAATTGGGTTACTAATAGGTTTATTTTTTTGTCAATTAATCAGTTAGATTTGTTTGTTCATGATTTTCCAGATAATTCTCTGACTTTTTTATGCAAATTATAATGATCACGTTTCATTTGCAATTCCTTAATTTCAAATTATGTTTCCATCATTCACTTTTTCTTAGCCTCTTTTATTTTGTTCCCTATTAATTTATATTTTCCCTATGTTTATCTGATTTTTTGTTTCTATATTTTCTTCTTTGTTCCATGATTTGCAGTATTTTTTGGGTCATCCAAGGTTTTCGGCTTTCTTCTTTCTTTTGTAGAGTTTCGTTCTGTGTCTTTGCTTTGATTTTTTGATTTTACGTCATATAATATTCACATTCTGAGTGTTTTTCATTTCTAATGTTAATCTTTTCATTTCTTGATTTATAAAAGTTGAAGCCTCAGCATTAACGTATTTCGTTTATCTTGAGCAGCTAAGTATTCTCCTTAGAACTTTAGAATTTTTATTATTATTTTTCCTTTTAGTTTCATTTTTGAGACAATGAGGTTATGGTCTGATGGAACATCTGCTCCCGAGTAAGTCTTAACGTTTATAATGGAATTTCTAAATCTTTGATTGGTTGGGATAAATTCGATGTGATTTCTAATGCAATTTTTTTATTATCCTGTGATAATCTCTAGGTATACAGTCTACAGGGTGGTAACTAGTATTGCCCAAATGCAAGAACAAGACGAGACTTAGACAGTCTTGGTCTTGTTCTTGCGCTAATACACCTGGTCTTGGTCTTGATATTGCGCTCCCGGTTTTGGTCTTGATCTTGGTTTTGCAGTAAGAGTCTTGCAAGTTTCGCAGTTACCCATTAGCCTATTGCTAGTTATTAAACGTTACTTTAGATCGGTGATTTCCTGTAGAAAATGTTTTGGTGTTATTTTCATTCTTATTTTTGCTAGTACTAGTTTGTGTTCATTCCCTGCGTCTGCTAAGTTTAAAGTTCGGATATCTAGAATCTGCTTTGGGTGGATTTTTCTATTAGTGACAATAAAATCAATCATAGATTTGTGCCCCCTGGAGTTTTAAAATGTATATTTATACTAGAGCTTATGATCGAAAAAGTATTATTAATTTTCAGTTCGTTAAAAGCACGTAGATTAGCCATGAGTTCTCCATTTGCGTTGACATGGTTTTCATTAAATCTTTGGTTTACTCATGGAACTATTTCATTTCCGATTCGTGTATTAAAGTCACCCATAAGAATTAAGGGTTCTTCGTGAGGCATTTCATCCAGGATGGTTTGCAGTTGTTCGTAGAATGCCTCTCGTTTCTCCTTAGGTTTGCAGTCCTCGGGGCTGTAGATAGATATGACATTAAATTTTTGGTAGTCAATTGTGATGTTCATATGTATTATTCTTTCGCAGATATAACGGCAGTTATTTATGTTGTCTTTAAATTTTTTATGGACAAGTATACCTACACCTACTAGTGTTCGTTTTCTTCTTGCTTCACTTCACTGCATGCTAGAAAATATTGGTTATAGTCTCTTTGGCGTTTACCTTTCTTCTTGGTTTCTTGGATTGCACAAATATCTATGTTTTTATTTATCAGTTCTTCTATTATCTCTTGATCTTCGTTGTTAAAAGAAGTAATGTTCCATGTTGCTAATCTGATTGTGGGCTTATTTTTTCTCCTCGTTTTCCTTTTCTTTGCATGGTTCATCATCTTAGGTTTCGTCTGGTTCCGATGCTTTATTCCGGTTCTTTGAGCCTTGTTTTCTTTTACAATGGGTAGGATGCTAACCTGGCCCATCAAACCTCCTCTTTTATCTGGGCTTAGGATCGGCTGTGGGCATAAACACGGCTTCTGAGCTACTCAATCCACCCAGTCCTCGTGCTCATAACCCCCAGGCAGAGTTGTACTAGTGAGAAGTAGAGTAGTGAGTATTAGGGTGACTACTCGAAGAAGAAAAATAATCTAGTTAAATCTTCATCCGGTATAAGCAGTCCCCCACTTACCGACCAACGGCTCCGGGCGGACGAGTTGGTAGGTGGTAGGGCACTCTTTTGTCCTGGGGCTGAGAAACCGGCCCCAAAGGCGGAAGAATCAATGGTTTGGTCAACGGCATAAGAATATAGAAGGCAACGAGAAACCACTATATTAAAGATCCCTATGGATATCTCTAGTACAATTATAATGGCTGTACAACTAATAACTACCGCCTAGACGCCTGTATACGTGGAAATCACCTAGAGACAACTAGGCTCAATCAAATAGACTATATGCTTGTTAACAAAAGATATCGAAATAGTTTCAACAGTATTAAAACCTACCCAGGCGCTGATATTCAATCTGACCACAATCCTTTAGTGGGCGTGTATAGAACTAAGTTAAAGAAAATACGCGGAAAAACTGTAAAAAAACATGACATGAGAAAACTGAAATGTAGCGAAGTAAAAGAAATAGTCAGCAAAACATTAAATAGAAAATTTAAAGAAATCGATAATACAACGGAAAGCACAGAAGATAAGATAGAATCCCTTAAGAAAACAATAGACGACATTAAAGACAATTTTATGAAGAACGAAGAAGGTAAGAATAAGACATGGATGACGACAGAGATTCTGCAACTAATGGAAGAAAGAAGGAAAAACAAGAACGATAACTCCATGTATAAAACATTACAGCGAGAGATACAGAGAAAGATCAGAGAAGCCAAACAGAAAGAACTGGAGAAAAAATGCCAAGAAATCGAAATTCTCCAAAGTAAATACGACGACTTCAACGTGCATAAGAAGGTAAGAGAAATTACAGGTAAATGTAAAAACAGAAGAATAAGTAAACTTGTTAATGACAATGGAGAGATAATCGTGGACAAAGAGAGTATCAATGATACCTGGAAAAATTACATAAGAAATTTATTTTTTGATGAGAGAGAGAACCAGCCCCCAATACCTACGGAAACAGGACCACCTATACTAGTGGCAGAAATAAGAGCAGCCATAATATCACTAAAAGAAGGTAGAGCTCCAGGACCAGACGGAGTACAATCTGAATTTCTTAAACTTCTTGATGATGAATCTTTAAGAGTACTATGTAAAATCTTCAATAATATCTATGACACAGGCAATATCCCAAAAGATTGGCTACTTTCAGAATTTATTACCTTACCAAAGAAACAGGGAGCAAAAAAGTGCGGAGAATATAGGCTAATAAGTCTAATGAGCCATACATTAAAACTTTTTCTTAAAATTATACATCGTAGAATATACAAGCTATGCGAAGAGAGAATACAAGACACACAGTTTGGATTCATGAAGGGCTTCGGTACAAGAGATGCACTGTTTAGTCTACAAGTATTATTTCAAAGATGCAGAGATATGACTTGCGATATTTACACCTGCTTTGTGGACTACCAAAAAGCATTTGATACAGTTCAACACCAAAAAATGATGGATATTCTAACAAGAGCCCAAATGGATGATAAAGATCGGCGTATAATACAAAATTTATACTGGAACCAATCAGCCACAATAAGAACGAATTTTGGAGGTGAACCAACGGAAATGATCCAGATTCTACGAGGCGTTAGACAAGGTTGTATACTTTCACCTATATTATTTAATCTATATTCAGAGGAAATATTTAGTGAAGCCTTGGAAAAATGCGAACATGGAATACTTCTAAATGGAGAACGCCTAAACAACATCCGTTATGCAAACGACACCGTTATTTTTGCAGACAGTTTGAACAGTTTACAGCAACTGATAAACAAAGTAAATGAAGTAAGTGAAAGATTTGGACTTCAAGTAAATATAACAAAAACTAAATTTATGATCATCAGCAAAAATAAAGTTAGAGACGCTCAACTACTTATCAATAATACACCAGTGGACCGAGTAAAACAGTATAACTATCTTGGAACAACAGTAAATGAACAATGGGATCACTCACAGGAAATAAAATGTAGAATAGAGAAGGCTAGGAGTGCATTCAATAACATGGCCAAACTCTTTAAAAGCCACAATGAAGCAATGGAGAAAAAACTTGAAGCCTTCGAGATGTGGCTATACAGGCGAATTCTAAGGATATCATGGACAGACAAGTTAACCAACGAGACCGTATTACGAAGAGTGGGCAAAGAAAGAGAGGTGATGTATACCATTAAAAGGAGAAAGTTGGAATATCTCGGACATATAATGAGAAACAGCACTAAATACAGATTACTGAAGGTAATCCTACAGGGTAAAGTATTCGGAAAGCGAGGAATTGGGAGAAGGAGAATATCATGGTTGAAGAACCTGAGGAAATGGTTCTCCACAACAACAACGAATCTATTTAAAGCATCAGTCAATAAAATAATTATAGCCAGAATGATTGCCAATATTCGGAACGAATAGGCACTGAAAGAAGAAGAAATCTTCATCGTTTTCGACAAAATCTTTAACTGTTTAATTTGATTAAACTGCAAGAGTGACGTTGATAATTGTAACAGACTGCTGAACAAAACAATCCAACGTTTCTGCATTCACAACTATTTATGTAGCCTTTCTTGCAGTTACAAAAAATTGTATTCAGCAGTTATTTAGGAGCAAGTGAAGTCCGGATTGGCCCGAAGCTTGGATTAAAACTATTCATTAATTCATTAATATTTAAACAAAGTTAAATTTAAAACAACAACGAAACTTAGTGAAAAAGTTCTAGTTTGTTGAGTACTGTTAGTACAAGAAAATGTAACGTACAGGGTACTATACGAATACATAGAACAGTAAAATAAACGAATGGTTACTAAATAGAAAAAAGAATGGTATAATCACATAAGTAGCATGGAGGAGACCAGAGTGAGTGAAAATAGCAAGAGCTAAATCAGCAAATCATCAAACTAGTATCAGCAAAGTATCGGACGACCGCTCAAACTAAGTCAAAACCTTTCATATACTTAGGTATTAATCCGCCGAAGAACAAGCGAAATTGCCGATGGTGAGAAAGACGAAGATCTTTTTTTTCCTGTAAAAGGTATAATATTAATATTTAAGTTAGAATACAATTTCGTTTTATTAATTAAGCTTATTATTTTGTTTTTTCTCAAAGCTTATGTCACATATAATGTCTTCAAATAACTTTAGAAATGCTCAGAAACTTCCGACAAAGTTTCGAGAATAATTATTTTTACTTATGTATTTAAAAACGATAAATTATATTAGTTTGCAATTATTGAAGTACAAATTATAAAATTTTCAGTTCAAATACTGTAAATTATTCAAATTTGTGATATTTTTGTTATAAACTGCGTATTAAACTGCTGCGTATAATAATTTAAAATGCGGACCAATTTTTTGTTCCCACAAGATGGCGCCAAAATAAAAAGTTACATGACTGAATTTATTATAAAATTACGTTTTAAAATATGTATAGTCACATTCATTGTTTTCCCTATCTAAATTATATTGGTTATAGTGACGGAAAGACAGTGAGGAAGGAATGGTAATAGAATGAATGGTAAAAAGATGATCCCTATGGAATAAAAATCAACAGGTTTTTCACAATTTTTTTTACAAAAAATTGTCTTGAAGATGTTCCATTTGTTTCGTTTTCGGTGCCGCACCCTGTACAATAATATCTTCTTTGCAAACGACAGTGACAACTATTAGGAGTCATATCTCCAATAAATGTTTGATAGCCCTCAATAAAAAATACTCAAGAAAAAATACCAGTGTGACATTTCACAATAATGGTAATCATTTATCTTATCTTTATCAGGACGTGGATAAGATGGATAAGTACATGGACTTATGCCGCGAATTTGATCGCTAAATATATATAAAATACAGTACAATTTGTTAAACTCGATCATCTGTAAGTATTTCTAAAACCGAAATCAATATCGTATCAAAACGCCCATCGGCTGGATTGTAATGTGTAACTAGTCTAATTGATAAACGGGTTTTCATATTTGTTGCGGATTATAGGTATGTTCTAGAAATATTAAACTATTTTTATAATTTCATCAATTTTACAGATTAATTTCTTGTACTGATAGCAACACCATGAATTATACGTCGTACAAAGTTGTAGCTCTTATCTTGAAAATCATTTTTGTGTGGGATATTTATTAATTTTGAGATTGTTTTTCATATTGTGATATGTTTTGCACTATCTTTTTCCATTATTTTCTCAACTTAACCTCTGTTTTTATGTTTTCTTACATGTATTGTGTTTATTGATCTTTTGCCTGTTCGCTTCACTTAGCTATTTCCCTAAGAGGTTTGCCCTCTCTCACTCTCTCTCCCTCCCTCTCTCTTTCTTCTTCTTTTTTTCTGTTCTTGTCAAGGAACCGCCAGATCCTTCTTGAAATCATGGCGTTGCCTGTCCGTCTGTCTGTCTGTTCATCTCTGCGATAACTTAAGAAGAAAAAGTTCTAGAGTCGTGAAAATTACAGACAACTCCGGATGAAAGTGACATAGAGTCTTGAAACATGGTAAATAATTACCTTAGAACATAAGGTAATTAGAGCCTTAAAGTTGAGCTCCAAAAGTTACATAATTTGCAAAAATACACGTCAGATATTGCCGAATTTCATCAAATTTGCAGCCAAGTCTGCATTTTAAAACAATCAAGATGGTCTGCGCTTAATTCGTTGTCTCATCATTCGACACTTCGTTGTCCTTATTAGTTTCTCTCTTAAGTTCATTTCTATTGGCCTTGTTAATATATGGCTTTACTTGTATTTACTTTTTTTTATAAAGGCGGTTATCTTATGGTTGTCATTGAAAACTATTGTATTTTATTGTAGTGACAGGTATAACTAGTTAAGTTTTCCACACATATTTACTAAAAATGCTAGTCTAAATAACCAAATGTTATCGGATAAACAGCCGTTTTAACTTAAGTTAAAAGAAATAAATGTAAGGTAAGCTTATAATTATGTTCTTAGTTCAAAAAGCCTTGTCAAAGTTTTATCCCAGATAACCAACTTACTTTCGTCTGGAGCAGGAGTGTTTAGTGATTGCTACCATAATCTTCACATAATATTGGAAATGATAGGGTGAAATTGGACTGGACGTGACCTGACAAAATTAATTATTTTTACCACGTCATCAAGAACCAAATTGTCAATTTTAGATGTGACGGCAGTTTCTTAACCGCGAGTGGTTGTCTATGCATAATACAATGGCTGGAACTAAAATTTGGCGCTTTCATTTTTATTAGTGATACTGCTCCTGCTATTCTACCTGTCATTGCTTCGGCTCCATCATTGTCTTGGCTAAGTAAATACGATGTCTCCGTGGCCTTTTCAGTCACAGTCTGAGTGGTATACGTCATACTTTTTTTGGCTTCTTATTAATTTGAATATTCGTGATACATAGCTTCTAAATGTATTAATCTATTTTCTTGTGGCATTTTAATATAATTTACTATTTTTATTGAGAATTAACCACAATTTTAATTTAAAAAATGTTTATTTTGACGTTTCGATTTCCATTTAGAAAATCAAAATCAATTCAGTTCTCGAAATACAAAATACCGAAGTGGAAATCTAAACGTCAAAATAAACATATTTGAAACTCAAATTTTGGTTTTTAAAAATAAATAAAAGTAGTTTATGGGAATACCATGTTTAAATGGGAATAAGCCACAATTAAAGGTTAAAGTACGTTTCTTGACGTTTCAATTTCCACTTCGGAAATCGTTCTCAAAATACAAACATTAGTACTAAATATATTCTACGATATCTGGTTGTTGGTATATTCTATAGTTCGAAGTTCCAAGTTGTATCCTCTTCTTCACACTCTTTCTATAGTACTTTTCTTTTGAAACAGCCTAAAATGTTTTCCTTACTTTTTGTTAGAGTCCAGGTCTCTGAAAGTTTTACCTTAATATTTAAGGAGATTGCGCCCAAAATGTTGGCCGTGCAAATTCTGCGATAGTATTATTTTCAGTGTTAACGAGCGCTCCCAGGTATACAAATTCGTTCAGTGCTTCGATGTCATCGTTTTCTACAACAAGTTGCCATATTCAGTGTAGATAAATGGAAAAAACTATGTATAAATGTTGTCAACACCAAGAAAAATATTTGAAAAATAAACCTGACGTAGATATAATTACTGAAGAATTAAAAAGTTCTTAAAGCGATACCAGTGACAGCAACACTTTCTTTCTTTCTTTCTTTCTTTCTCCCCTTCCTTTTACCCTAACAGGGTGTCGGATTTGGGCTAGCTATTTTAATTTCCATTTACCCACCTCTTCCATTCTTTTCTGTTTCCTGCCATTATTTTCAATTCCTCGAGTGTTTTGTTTAAGTTTTCCCGCCTCTACTACTTGCTGTATCCATTTTTTTCTTGGTCTGCCTCTTTTTCTTTTTCCGATGTTTTTTGCTTCATAAATTTTTCTTGTTATTCTATTGGATTGCATCCTCATCAGATGCCCATACCAGTTCATTTGTCTCTTTGCTATTTTGTTCATTATCGGTTCCTGGTTGGCCATTCTCCTAATAGTCTCGTTGCTTAATCTATCCCATTTTGTCTTTCCAACTATCCTTCTTAGATGTCTCATCTCCATTGCGTTTATCCTGCTCTTATGTTTTTCCAGAATTGTCCAGTTTTCACTTGCATAGAGCACAGTCGGTATCACTATTGTGTTATATATTTTTATTCTTGTTTCTCGTGCAAGTTCTCTTTTTCCCATTATTGGGGCTAACGCATAATATAACTTGTTTGATTTCTTTGCTCTATTTGTTATTTCCCAGTCTATTTTTCCATCATTAGTTATTATACTTCCCAGGTATTCGTAAGTTGTTACTATTTCCAATTCTGAGTTTTTACATTTTATCTTTATTTGATTATCTTCCTTATCTCCTTTGCCGACAGCAACACAGGATCTGATTTTGATATTGATTTAAAATATTCCTTTAAAAACTACTATAGTTATCCTATTGTCTACGCCAGCGTTACTTTGTTACTTTAAGTGCGCTTCGTGGAGTCCCGGTGTTCCACAGAGCCTTCGGAAGGGTTATGCCTGCAACCATAGTTATAGAATAAATATATGTATTAAAATTAAACCTTTAAAAATAAAGTTCCCTAATATAAAATAAACTACTAACGCGATACGCCTATTTAAACGTCTGACGAGTACATAAATCTAAATTTATAAATTTAATATATTGTATATTAAGTAGTACCCGACCTATTGCATCGAAATATTACACATACGTCATCATTCGCTCCCGAATTAAATGACACGATACGATTTGAGAACGATTTCCGAAATGGAAATCAAAACGTTAAAATAAATAGCTCTTTATAACAAACAAAATTGCCACGAGTTTGACTAATACACTTCCTTAAAAAAATTGAAAAAAAAGTGTTCAAGCTATGAAGACCAATTCGGTCTTGATACTGTTACGAATATGCATTCGACGTAGCCCATATAATGGTTGCTCATTTTATTTAAAAACGGCACAGTGGTGTCAGGTGTGGGGTTTAAAAAAATAAATTCATCAGTGACTTTTGAAAAAGACTTTTGAACTTTTGAAAAGTATTGTTCGTCAGGAACATCCGCGTAGTTCGGTAGTGATCTTTGTAAAAAAAACATTTAAAAAGTACGTGTGTACCTGAACAAAGCTGCTGCTAGTACAACTGTCAGTAAAACAGTTGCATGAGCAACTAGATGAAGACGCAATGAAGACTGCAGCGGGTCTAAGAAGATCCCCCAAGAACGACTAGAGAATGTTCTCAACAAGAATGAAGATGACCCAGAGACATTCCATTTTCAATCAGCAGAAGAATTAGCAGAAGGTCGAAGAAACTTCTAGAAAAAACGACGAGAAATTTGAAAATGTCTCGCAAATGATCGAAGAAACTTAAAAAAATCTATAATAAATTTGAAAATATCTCGCAAATGATCGAAGAATCTTCTAGGAAAAATGATGATAAATTCGAGAATGTTTCCAAAAGATTCGATGAAACGTCTCAAATTATTAAATAAGTAGCTAGACAAAACGACGAGAAACTCGAAAATGTTTCTAGAAGATTTGACGAAGTATGTAGTCAGAACAATGAGAAATTTGAAGAAGTTTCTAGTACATTCGATCAGATACAGAAAAATGTAAACGACGTAGAAGAGAAGATCAAACAATTAGAAACCATGATAACCAATACGAAAGTGATACCACCAGTTAATGCAGTTGTTTTAGATTCTGTAGTGAAAGAAAAATCACATAGAGACGAAACGACACATCATATGAGATTCAAATTGCCATTATTTGATGGAAAGTCTTCTTGGTCCATATACCTCAGACAATTTGAAGCTATTGCGACAGCCAATCATTGGTCAGAACATGAAAAGACTTTCCTTGACTGCTGCTTTACGAGGTGATGTTGCGAATATCCCAAGGTCGATTCCTAAGGGTCAAGAACAATGTTACCAGACCTTGTTCACTCGACTAGACAAACGTTACGAAGATGCCCATCTACAACAAGTCTACAAAGTACAAAAAAAGAAGTAGAATTCAACGAGCAAGGGAGAGTTTGCAAGAATTTGAAGCAGATGTTGCCGACCAACGACATGTATTTTTTTAGCTATAAAAGCCAAGCCTGGCATATAGGTTCTGTTCTGATCCCAGAATGAAAACGGATCACTTGGCAGCAAAGGCCGCTGCAGATATAGAGTCAGTTCATTTGAAAAAGAACTTTGAAACTGTGTGTCCTGAGAACTGGAACTGAAACCACTGTTCACCAACTCCAGATAGTGTGAAGACCAAAGAGGGTTTGATTTTAAACTCACTTTGGCTTCTTCATTCTGGAAGGAACAGGAAGGAGAAAGTTTTCCGATTTCGGTAAGGTAGGTCCTAACTTCCGAGCCTAAATTGGATGTGACTGTCTCCGATATAAGGATTCAGATATAGTTTTTTGTACCTCGGGTCCGTGATTGTGGCATGGCAAAGCAGGGAATCTTGGTGCCTCTCTCTTGAAGGCTAGTTATAAGCTTTTGGTATAACTTTTGAGCTGTACTAAGGTTTGGCTTGAGGTTTTTTAAAAATCTTTCGATAATAGACACAAGGGGGATAACAAGGCTAGCAGTAATGTACTGGGAACCCGAGATCTCCTTTGTGGCCTCATCGAAAGGCGATAAAATGCTTACAATTTCAGTGATTAGTTTTATATCTGAAGCAGAAATCATCCTTGGTGCTTTTTTAATCGAGGGATCTGCCAATATTGCAGCTATATATGGAGACATTAGTGTGAATCTTTTGAGCATATGGTAGACAGAATTCCATCTGGTTGTAGTCAGATGCAGAGAGCAGTAAACCAAAATTATTATACTACTGCTCAACAGAGAGCGCTAAAATAATTCAGGTTCTATTGTCAATGAATATAATGAGAGTAGAATATAATATGCAATTATTGTATTCAATTAATGATGCAAATTTAATTTACCATTTAAAAATATAATCCTCTAAAATACCCACCAATTTTCCTCTCCTCCCAAACCCAAAAAATTCCCCACCCCAACCATTTCAACTTATAAAAAATTTCCCAGACTCTTTCAAATGGGATTTAAAAAAATAATATCAACATAAATATTTTACTTAAAAATAAATTAATGCAATTCATCTTAGTTTTAACAAAGTATTTGCTTGAAAATATTTTCCTGTATTGTGTAGTCGTCCCTCGAATATTATTTTTAGGCTGTATCCGATTTTTGCTACTCTCATGTTTTACAAACATTTTAAATTGTTTTTTAACTTTTGTTATTGGTTTATGTTATTAATTAGAAAACATATGCACATGCACTTCTTGGTACTTTATTTCTTATTAACCTCTATATTTACCAACTTTTATAAACACTGAAAATATTGAATACTTTTTTATTTTCAAAGAATTGCAGCTGGTATAGATAAATAAATAATATTTGTGGAAATATAATCGTATAAACGGTTTAAGATTGTAAACGTTTACTGATGTTAAATATTAAGTTCCTTTTAGAAAATACTTAGTTACAACCTAAGTTGCTAGATATACCTTCGGATATAAATATATCGTATAGTCCTACCAACTGTCTAGGGGCTCCTTATTATTCATTAAATTTTATCAGTTATTATACTCGAAACTTTATAAATTATATATAAAATGAGAAAAATGCCAAGTTCATTAGTGGAAGCAAATTCTAAATTATTTCGCTCAATGTATTTTAAACTTTATTTGGTTAATAATTTCGGGCTAAAGACGGCATTTATTTGAAATCTGTCTGGTTTAGCTGTTTATTTTATCAGTAATAAATAATAATGATCCTCCTAGATTCTGAATCCTTCTATTTCTAACTGCAAACGAAACTATAAATTAAGCTAAGACAGAGAAAAAATTGTATTCCAAATTTATTCCCAATTTTATCTTGTTAGTTAAGTTATGCAAGAACCTGTACTTCCCGATGCAATCAGAGATACCTACAAGTCCAAGAGATAAAAGAGTCTAAACTGACAAAACACTATATTGAAAATATACCAGAGATAACAAACGAAGAAATAGAAAGCTGTGGCTTAGATGTTAAATAATAAACTTCCTGCCGAAACGAACTGATAAGACACATTGAAAAAAAAAACGTCTATCAAAAACTATCTACCACAAAGGAAGTACCTATACTTATTATTTATTATCGCTAATCGGAATTAACCGCAATTTCAGTTTAAAATATTTATTTTGACGTTTGCATTTTTACTTCGGAATGCGTTTTCACAATAAAAATTATTTTTTTTATGAATTAATATTATGAGAACGATTTCCGAAATGGAAATTGAAACGTCAAAATAAACGTATTTTAAGCTGAAATTGTGGGTAATTTATATTTAAGATAATTACTAATATTAAAACGTCACAAGAAAATAGCTTTAAAATATTACAAAAGAAATAATCGGAACTTAATATCTCATATTCGTAGACACAATGACTTCCCCTCGTTTAGTCTACCCTTTCGAAACGAGTTGTCTTTTCAAATCCTGGATTGAGAAACTGAAAGTAAACGAAAAAATTAAAAGGTATATGCTTGTAATATGACTAAGAAACCAGAAAAGAAACACTTGGACAAATAATAACACAAGCGTGCAAAATTTAAAAAATCACATACTTACTTTAAAATAGAGATGAGGAGGACACAATCTTGTCGAAAGGGACAAAGAAATATGGAGCACAGAAGTGACCATCGGAGATGGAGAATAAGTAATATAAACCGATGAAGATCAAGAGAAAGATGAAGAGATGGTATAATCAAAGCTGGTGAAATACATTTGATGAGAAGAATATTAGAACTACGGAAAGAGGAAATACTACTAAAACTACTAAAAATAAGGAAAAGAGGTGAACATCTGGAGACCTAGAACAATCAAAAGAAATAGAATAAGAACAACAGCAAAATGAAAAGATGGTGGAATACACTTAATGAGGAAAACATTAAAATGCGACAAATTGAAAGACCTAGGTAGGCATACAACAGCTGGGATATGGCAACAGAATGGCTCCAGTCCTGTATAATAGTCCTATAATAAAAGCAGTCCATCCAACGCTCCATAATGGACTATACAAAAAATATGAAGAATTTAGCGTTCAGAGTTTAACTCAGTTCAGTTTTAAAAATAGATTAAGAACTAGAGAGGCACTATACTATATGGAACTACCAACACAAAAATTATGCAACCAAATAAAAAAACATATTTATAGTTATAGCCATTATAGACTATTAAAAGGCATTTGATTACTTAAAACACCACTCATAGAATAACTACAAAAATTTGAATTGATTCGTAAGACCTAATAATGATAGATAACATATTGGCGTTATCTATCAATCAATCTAACAATTCAGTATTAACCAAAATAATAAAAGTAACAAAAGTTGTACGAGCCCTAACAACTATATATTGGGATAAATTAAAATCTACATCAAATTCAGCTGTTTGACTGTAAATTTATTATTATTTTTTAAAAATCACAATAATATCAATAATAATGTTAACTAAGCAATATTTTAAATGATAAATAATCACAAAACGTAACTAATATTTTTTATACTACCCATTATAACCTATTAGCCTAAGATCCCACTGCAGGATCACTACGTTCATAACGTAGTTGATGAAACTCGCATTTTTATATACATTTCAAATTAGGTGAGAGAACAGATTGATAATAGGTTGTCAGCCTAAAAAGTTGCCGCAAATATTTTTATTTCAATTAATAGTAATTAATTTTTAATAAAAATTTTATTTCGTTCATTTATTTGTTAAATAAAATACGCTGCTCATGACGTATATGCATGTTTTTTTATATCAAATTTAAGTTAATTTTTTTCTTAATATGATGATATCAATTTGCCTGAGAAAAGTGGTCAAAAATTAGGATTGCTAATTATAGTTATATGAGTTTTTAAAGCATGCGTCGATAAATATATAATACGTCGATAATTTTACTTTATTTATTAATACTTTGCGTTTTTAACAGCTGGCAACCCTAGTTTTTGACCTTTTTTTCTTAGGCAACCTTATGTCATCGTATTAAAAAAGAAATTAGCTTTAATTTGATAGCTGTTTGACTGGCAACCCATTATCAATGTATTCTTCTTATTTTAAATGTATGTAAAAATATGAGTTTGATTAACTACGTGAGTTGAGAGTTAGTGATTATTACCGCAATAAAACAATCCGTGAAATGGCGGATGAACGTAATTCCTAAAAAATAATAATAAAAAAGGTAAAAGTCCGGGTCGTCCAAAACTGGTTTCTAATAAAAATATGAGATATTAGTAATATTTTGCAAAAAAGGTCTAAGTCACGTTACAGCTAAATGAAACTGGATTAAGTTTGTCAAGGAAATGCTGTCGCAAATAAATACATAAATCTGGATTAAAATTTTCTAAGAATGAATTACAGGTAACAATTTAAAAGTATTTAAAACATAAGCAAGCCAGGCTCATGTGGGCAAAATTTAAACTTTCTTGGTCGGTAAAAGATTGGTCCCGACTAATTTTCAGTGACAAATCCAAATTCGATGTATTAGTGATTACCGAAAACGAGTTATTCGCACTAATTATTAGGCTTTTTACAACGACTGTTTAAAACGGACCATAAAATTTTCTAAAGGAATGATGATTTGGTAAGTTTTTGATGATGAGAATTATATTTTTTAACAGTACGAAGCGGCCTGTCATAGAACAGGAACCACACAGAAAGCTGGTTTGGAAATCACAATATAAACGTCCTTTCTTGACCTTCTAACAATCCTAACCTAAATGTTACTAAAACAGTATGACATAAAATGAAACAGACTAAGATACAATCCACAACGGACATTACATAAACCTTAGCCAAAGCCAAAATATAGCAGATTATGAATGAATTTACCATTGTAGAGTGCAGATCCTTAGTCGAGTCAATGTTCAACCGAATTCGAGCAGTAAAGCCTGTGAAACGTGCCAAGTGTGATAATTTACATTTCCGATCAGCGGCTTATCTGTCGGGAATCACAGGCTACAGAATATTTGTATAACCTAATGGTTACTGGAAGGGTGGAGCCGTAAGTTGTAACTAACGTGCCACATTCATCTGTTGACAGATTCGTAGAATTGATTCTACCAGAAAAGGATAGTATTGTATTGGTGTGAAACCTCAAAACCAGCCAATGGCTACTTCTGTGGTAACCTAGTACTAACACTCTCCAAGACTTTACTACATGGGGCGGTTTCGTTGAAATGGAATTATATTGATACGGTCTCTTGAGTAGGCCTGGGCGTTGCTAGGTTCTTGAGTTACACGAACCAATGGATCCCGCCTCTGGCGCAAAAGATTTTTGTCAATGCCAGAAAGATGCGGCAGGTCTGCTTCCAGATCAGAAGATCGCGTGGTGTTATAATAATCACAGTTGCTCCCGTAAATGCAATTCAAGTCGTTATATCACCTTGCCAATATCTGCCGCCATGATCCTTAATTACGTGACTGGCAACTGGTATATTCTGTTGATCGAATCAAAATGATCAGGTGTTGGTATCTTGCCTTGAAGACTCTATTATCCGGGTTGAAAAACCCCTTAAGATTTAAAAATTTTTAAGGAATGTAGTTACAAGCAATAATATTAAGTGTTTGTTTCTACGGACATTCAACCTCAGCTGTTATCCAAGTGGAAAAGCCAGGACTTCCAAGATCTTTTAACCAAAATGAACAACATGAGCAAAAATTGTAGCCAAAATCGAACAGATAACCATAAGCAGATAAGACAAATCTAACCCAATTTCAACTATTAATAGACAATGAGCCGATAGAGAGAGTTAAAAAAGTTTAATTTCTTGGGCTGTATACTGAATGACAAATAAGAATCTAGACGAGGAAATATGGATCCTAATGTCAATAGTGAGAAATGAATTCCTTAAATTCAGCAAATACCTTTAGTAAAGAGGGACTTCTCTTTACCTGCAATTGTGTATGTGCTATAATCTAAAACATTAGAAATGCATGGGGGTATGGGAAAATGGAAAATTATGACATACTAATTGTTTACTTTAACTTATTCACTAAAAATTGTCTAATATAAGAATTCACTCTATAAAATATAATGTATTGCGGTTACCATAACTCCTAAATAAATTAAAATCAAACAAATGTCAATTAGATATTTTTTTTTTACTAAAGACACAGAAGTGTACTTACATTAAAATCTAGTCAGTAAGACCAATTATCAATTTGTTTCTAACTTAAATTACTAATGAAATCTTAAAATTAGGTGTCTACTCACTAGTATCTTTCCTATTATTTCTAATAACTAGCATTAAATTTAGCATGCATACTCGCACAACACTTTACTCTGCTTTTCACTCACTCATTATACCAGTTCAAAAGGCTTTGTTCTTTTGAGCCTTCTCTCTAGGTTCGAATTGTCGAGGAGCTGGATAGCCTCGACGTTTACATGATGATGGAGTCGTTGTTCATGGCTCCCTGCAAATTTCTTGATTATCTGATTGACGTCTTCCATCTTGAGGTCCCGGTGAAGGTCGTTGTTCCTAACGTACCAAGGCGCACCTACGATGTTCCTCAGCACTTTATTCTGGAATATCTGAATTACTTTGATGTTACTAGGCTTGGCACAGCCCCAGAGTTGGCAGCCATAGGTCCATACTGGTCTCAGTATTTGTTTATAGATTAGGAGTTTATTATTTATGGATAGAGAGGAATGTCTTCCCATTAATCAATACATTTTCTTGTAGCGGATGCCTAGTTCTTCTCTTTTCTTCTTCACGTGAGCTTTCCAGCGAAGTTTCGCATCAAGAGTGATCCCCAAGTACTTTGCTGATGTTGTAATAGGCACTTCGACATCATTTATTCTAATTGGAATATTATTAATTCTCTTATTGGTAAAATTTATATGGACTGATTTATTCTCATTCAGCTTAATTTTCCATTTTTTGGTCCATTCATGGATTTTATTTATTGAATTTTGTAGTTTTTCTGTAGCTTCTTTGACGGTGTCACTTACCGCTCAGACAGCAGTCTCATCTGCGAAGGTAGCTATGGTGTCGTCTTCTAGTTCAGGTATATCACACGTGTATATTAGGTATAGGACTGGACCCAATACACTCCCTTGTGGAACACCTTCTTTAATATCCTTGAGATCAGTGTATGCATCTTCTTGTGTGTCAATTAGATATGTTAGGAAAATTAAAATTTTTACTGTTTTAGTTGTAAGTATTGAAATAATCACTTTGTTTACATCCAATAAGTATTCTAACAAATTTACAGTTTTCCCCTGAAGAGGTCACAAAATCGTGACAATATATTGAGACAAAACAAATAGACTTTAGAGATGTTCCGAAAGATTTCCGCGGTTAGTACAATTAAACCTAGAGCTAAGATTAATGATATTATAAAAATTAATATTAAAGTTTTCGACATCCTCTCTGATGTCTTCTTCAGGGCTTCCTGAAGAAGACATCAGAGAGGATTTTCGACATCCTCTCTGATGTCTTCTCAGTCTCCCGAGCTCCTAAACACCACTACACTGATCAATAATTAGTATAGTGAAGTGATTATTGAACAGTGTAGTAGTGTCTGGGGGCTCGAGAGACTAAGACCTTGAAAACCCCGAAGAAGACATCAGAGAGGATTTCGAAAGCTCGGCGCAATGAAAATCAACGCGGTTCAATCCGGAAGACTGGTGAGTTTAATAAAATAATTTTTATAATAGTATTAATCTTAGCTCTAGGTTTTATATATATATATATATATATATATATATATATATATATATATATATATATATATATATATATATATATATCATCATCATCATCATGTGCAGCTTTATCAACCGTTTCCAATTACGGTGCAGCCTCCCTTATTTCAATGTTATTCTATGTTCTTATTATTATTCGACGATGTCTTAGTTATACGTTGTTCTAATAATTTGCGCTCATTTGCGCCCATATTTTTCTATCTTGTGCTATTCGAGACCACGTTGTTCCTGTTAATTTTCTAATATCATAATCCCATCTGAGATTCGGGCGCCCCTTTGGTCTCTTAGCGTTCCTGGGGTACCACATAGTTGTTCTAGTGGTCCATCTGTTATCTGTTCTTCTTGCCATATGTCCTGCCCATTGCCATTTCAGGGATTTTATTCTTTGGATTACATCAGTCACCTGGGTTTGCCTCCGTATCCATTCAATTCTTTTACGATCCCTCTTTGTTATCCCTAGCATACATCTTTCCATTGCTCTTTGAGTTACTTGGAGTTTCGACGTTATTTCTCTCTTTAATATCCAAGTTTCACATCCATATGTCAAGACGGGTAATATGCATTGATCAAATACTCTCTTCTTGAGGTATAGTGGCATTTTGGACTTGAAGACTATGGAATTTCGTCCGAATGCTGACCACGCTTGTTTTATTCGTCTGTTGATTTCCGGAAGTAGTGATCCCGATTTATGTATGAGCTGTCCCAGGTATATGTATTCATCTACTACTTCTAGCGAGGTTTCATTAATTTTTATTTCTACGTTGGCGATCAGATCATTGCACATTATTTTAGTCTTTGCTAGGTTCATTTTTAGGCCTACCTCATTGCTGGCTGTATTAAGGTCATTAATTTGCAGTTGTAATTCTTCAGGACTTCTAGCAATTAGAATGATGTCATCAGCGAATCTAAGATGGTTTAGGTATTCTCCATCTATACATAGACCTTGGTTGTTCCAGTCTAATTTCCGGAAGATATTTTCTAAGGTTGCATTGAAGAGCTTAGGGGATATGGTGTCTCCTTGTCGGACTCCTTTCTGAGTGGGAAATTCTGGGGTATTTTCATATATGCTTACTCTAGCTGTGGCCTCTTTGTATATATTTGCTAGCGTTTCGACATATGGTTTATCTACTCCTTGGTCGACAAGAGCTTCTATGACTGCTCTTGGGTATACGGAGTCAAATGCCTTCTCGAAGTCTATGAATGCTAGCGCCAGTGGTAGATCATATTCTTTTGTTCTGCTCATTACTTCCCTTAATGTTTGAATATGATCCATTGTGCTGAAGCCACTTCTAAAGCCTGCTTGCTCTCGGGGTTGTGCAGCGTCAAGTGTGTTCTGTATTCTGTTGTTAATGATTTTGGTGAATACCTTGTATATCACAGGTAGTAAGCTGATCGGTCTATAATTTCTAATGTCTTCCTTGCTACCTTTCTTGTGAATAAGGATTATGTTGGCTGAATTCCACTTTTTTGGAATATGTCTCGATTTTAGGCAGTCTGTGTATATTTTTGCTAGGATTTTCCAAGTTGTTTTACCAGCAATCTTTAGAAGTTCGGCTGTAACACCGTCATTACCGGCTGCCTTGCCGTTCTTCATGCTCTTAAGAGCTGCCTCTACCTCATCCACGAGAACATCTGGTACATCTTCTTGAACCGCAATTTCTTCTTCGCCTATTTCTTGTGCTTCCGGAGCTTTATATAGACCCTCGTAGAATTCGGTTACATGTTTTATTATTTCATTCCTATTTGTGATCCTTTCGTTGTTGTTTCCCAATGCTATTATTTGCTTTCTACCGATTGCCAACTTACTCTTGGTTTTCCTATAGCTTTTACGGTTTTCGATTGTATTTTGTACAAGTCGTTCATTGTAGGTTTTTATATCTTCTGCGATCTTTTTCCGTATTACTTTGCACAGTTCGGTATATTCAATTCTATTAATATTGGAGTTAATTTTCATTTCTCTTCGTTGTTTCAGGAGAGCTGTTGTTTCATCTGAAAGTTTTCTATTGCTGTTGTGTGTTTGTGATCCTCCAACTTCTTTGGCGCAATTTAAGATTGTTTCCATTAAGTGTGTGCTATTATATATATATATATATATATATATATATATATATATATATATATATTATATATATATATATATATATATATATATATATATATAAAATATATATATAATATATATATATATATATATATATATATAATATATATATAATATATATATATATATATATATATATATATATATATATATATATATATATATATATATATATATATATATATATATATATATATATAAACAAACGACAAAAGTAATGAAGTTACACGAAAACAGTAACGAAATAAAAATTCAATAACTGCCCTAGAACATGGTTTTAAAACCCTCGAATTGGGATCATAACGAGATATGTGTCGACGGGGAAAACTGCACTACCTGAGTTATGCTGATGACATAGTTTTGATAAAACATTGCTTTAAAACTAAGAGTAGCACAAAAAAGGATGAAGCGTTCAATGATAGGAGTAACAATAAAAGACAAGATTACAAACAAAGGCCTAAGGAAAAGAACCACAGTTACAGATATTGTGGAGAGAGCTTGCAGATTGAAATGGAGATGGGCTGGCCACGTGACAAGGATAACGGATGATAGAAGGTGGACACACAAGTTAACCGAATAGAGACCAAAGACAGATAAACGAAACAGAGGAAGACCACCTACACGATGGCAAGATGATTTGCGAAAGATGGCGAAAAATTGGATCCATACTGCACACGACCGTGTACTCTGGATACATACAGGCCTATGTCCTGCAGTGAACTTAAAACAGGCTGATAATGATGATATGTGTGATTCTGAGAAAAAAAAACAGACAACATCGTTAAAAAGGAACTAGAGGAAAAAATATTGAAACGAAACGGGCATGTAAAGAGAGTAGTGTTAGCAGATGGGTTACAAATTAACACAATGGAGCTCCGTGGGTAGAAGTAAAAGAGATCGACCTAGAAGATCCTGTAGAAACGAAAACTCGAAGGCATGCTAAAACGGGACGCGAAAAAGAAAATCATAGACAGTTTAAATACCTACTTTATATAAAGACTATGTCAAAAATAATGATTGAAATCATTCTTTTTAAAGCAGTCAACAAATATGAATCTCTTAAATTGAATCACTCAATTTAACCATTTACAAATCTATCCCCTAGCTTATATCTATATACTTTATAAAAATTCCAACAGTAGTAAATACCGCAACTAAAAAATCTCTGAAATTTACGACTTGTATCGATACAATAAAACAGTTATCGATAGTGAAAATTATGAAATGAATATGTTGCAAATAGATCATTCGATTCTTCCAATACCAACGTCACTCAAACACCCACATAGTTTCCAAAATACACAAATGTATAAAATCAGTAAAATCACCATATTTCATGACCTTGTGTGTCCGAATACTATAGTCAAATATAAATAGTGAACAAATGTAAATTAGCTGAAACTGAACACCAAAATTGATTGCGACTATTTTAAATAGAAATTTAATCAAGTTACAGGACAAAGAAGCCTATCAATGCAAATTAGTTTCGGGTTTCAGCATCAAATGATAAGATTATCCTTTGTCGTCCAAAGGGTGCAAATATTTTTTTATAATGGTATAAGTATTAGACTTTTAAGAGAACCATATTTTGACAATATTTTCCTGTTCTGTATTATTAAAATACACTGACAGACATAATCGAAGTAGAGAGCAATAATACATGTAGATCTGAATAAAGGAGAAAATATCTAAAGAAAATGTATTATTATTTTCTTTATCTTGATCGCTATAGAAGTCAAGGTGCTTAATTATACTTCTTCTTCTTCTAGTGCCGTCTCCACTAATAAAGGTTGGCTATAACCATTGCAAATTCGTCTCTATCTTCTGCTTTTCTTAAGAGCTTCTGTGTGTTTAACCCGGTCCAGCCGCGAATGTTTTTCAGCCAGGATATTTGTCCCCTTTTTCCTTCGATTTTACCCTTCATAATCAGATGAAACAACTCGTACTTATCATTTCTAAGTATGCGCTCCAAATATGCTGTCTTTCGCCTTTTAATGCTGGTCAAAAGTTCTCTGTCTCTTCCCATTCTATGTAACACCATTTCGTTCGTAATATGATCGGTCCATGGTATCTTCAAAATTCTCCTAAAAAGCCACATCTCAAAAGCTTCCAGTTTTCTCATTAAGTCAAAATTAACAGTCCAGGCTTCGACACCATAAAGAAGAATAGAGTGGATATAACATTTTACCATCCGACATCGGATTTGCAGATTGAGTCTTTGGTTACTCAGAAATTTCCATATCTTCAAAAAGGCTGCTCTTGATTGCTCTATTCTTGAGCGAATTTCTGATTTCAGATTCAGATCTTCCGTAATCCAGACTTCTAAGTATTTCATTCTGTCCACTTGCTCAATATCTTTTTTTATCTGGATCCTTGTAATGACTTTGCCCCTCTTACTGATAACCATGGTTTTTGTTTTCTTTATGTTTATTGTTAAACCAAACTATTCCCCAGAATCACAAATTATGTTTAGTAACGTCTGCAGGTCTGTCTCACTTTCAGCGATAATGACTGTATCGTCAGAATAACGGATGTTATTTATATTTTCACCATTTATCTTGATCCCTTCTGTACAGTTTTCAAGGTTTCAATCTTGCTTAAATAACTCTTCGGAATATATATATATATATATATATATATATATATATATATATATATATATATATATATATATATATATATATATATATATATATATATATATATATATATTACATAGTAATGGTGAAAGTACACAATCCTGTCTCACTCCTCTACTTATCTGTTGCGCATCCGTGCTATTTCCATCTAATGTTACCACAGCCTGTTATTTCCAATAGAGATTTCTCACTATGTTAATGTCATTTTTGTCGAGTCCTTTTCTCTTTAGACATTCCATGAGAATGTTTTGTCTAAAGCTTTTTCATAGTCTATAAACGCAACGAAAAGATCTTTTTGTTGGTCTCGACATTTTTGGGCAAGAGTTGTGAAACTATACAGAGCTTCCACTGTTCCGAAGCCGTTACTAAAGCCAAACTGTCTATTACTCATATCCACTTCGCACTTTCTGAATATTCTTGCATGTATAATCTTTAAAAATGTTTTTAAGAAGTGTGACATTAAGCTGATTAATATAAATATAGTCATTACAGTGTTTGGGGTTCTTGGTTTTTGGTAGCGGAACAAAGGTCGATAGCAGCCATATTCTGTAGGTATCTCACCAGATTTGTATTATGTGGTTAAAGAGTATAGTTATTGTACTTAAATTATCTTCTTCTATAAGTTTAATCAGCTCGATATGAACTTCATCTGCCCAGGGGCTCTGCCAGATTTTGAGTTGTTTATAGCATGTTGGACTTCAGATTTTAATATTATTGGAACTTCCTCGTTATCAATTTGTGTTGGTTACCTTCTTGTGTCCATGAAGGGATCTTCAGTATATTTATTATTATATATTTATTATACTAAAATCTGCTATTATATTAATTTTACTTATTGTACATATCCATATTTTTCTATATCGTACATGACAAATATTTTTGTGACTATCTACATATTCTAATTAAAAAAAAACTAATATAGATAACACAATATTATTTCTATACCAAAAAATTTGTTCACTTTTCTCTATTTGTTTTTTTTTCAAGTCCTCTTAGCTATGTTGTTTCCCTTTTACATTTTACTTCAACATCTAGCACAAGTAAATTGGCTTACAAAATCCCTAACTATTACTTTACAATTCTTACCTTATAGTATATATCTCTTGTCATAAAGTAATATTTGTGACTGGTTTCAACCATTTTTATAAGTAGTTAGTTCTTTCTTTTGGAAAAATGTTTAACAGTCATCATGTCCATTGCAATTACAAGTTTAAGTATATCTTCAACATCGTTTCTAGTTTCAAAACCCAGTTACTTATGTATTGCTTCATGTCGTCTTTTGGATCTACCCACATTGCCATTAAACTCGTTATGCTATTGTTACTCTCTCCTCGGTTGAAATATCTCTAAGTATATCTCCTAATTACTATAATCATATAATCTCTTTCCTTGTCACCTAATCTCACTTAATGGTAGACGTAGGCTATATTCAGCACTACTCTATTAAGTTCAAATTTTGTTGGAATTATTCTATCACTCGTTCTTATATTTCTTCAATTTTAGCTTAAATCACTTTCTCTTTTATTCCTCTATGAGTCATTTTAACATCTTCATTTTTAATGTTGATTTTCTCTTCATACCACAATTTATATTAATTAGTTCTTTCGCTTTTGGTCCTTTCCACTTCATCTCGTGACAGAAGCAAGTATCACCCTTCTCCTTTAAGTGCATCCGGTAACTTCATATGGTCACCCAATTCCAATTTTAATAAGTCGTTATGGTGTTCCCTCGAGATACTTCTCAACTGAAAATCCGAACTGGAGATGTTTTTGCTTCCGCTATATTGTACCACAGGAGATTCCACGGGATTATCTAGGATCTATTTACCAACGGTAGAAGTATAAGCTTCTGCGTCTCATAATGGCGGAGAAAAGTGGGGGAAAGAAGGAAATGCCTAAGACATGTAAGATATTGGACAGTCATGTATGCATACTTACTACTGAGAACTGCTCAAGATAGGGATAAGTTTACCGTAATTACGGTCAACCTTTAGTAACGGAAAGAGAACCCAAAGAAAAAACAAGATTACATAATTTCAGTATAATTTTTGTTAATTTTGGAGAAGATATTACCAGTATTATGGCCTATACTGATCTATCTAGTATTTGATGCCTAAATGTCTTTTTTTAACAGCATTAACACATATTCAACACAACCAAAATATGTGATTTCCCCACATTTTTTTACATTTTTCTGTAGAGGTACGGATCCCTGCGGATACGGATATAGAAATTGTCCTATTCCGTTTACGTACCTTGGAATACCGTTCATGTACGTATGCTTAGTATCTATGGACAATAGATAGAAGTATTACTTGGACACTTTACTTTTTACTTTTTCGTGTCTGGATCCGACTACAGTTTTTCTGCCCAATATCGGGCTACGTCTACACCCTTTGTATTTGCGAGCCATAAATCATCGAGGGTGCACTGTGATGGGCAAAGTCTGCATACTCTCAGGTGCTCCATGTTCTGTATTTCCCCACATTCACAAAGTGCGTCGCTGTCTGTCTTGATGCCCCATTTAATCAGGTTCTGTTTTACAGGGGCAACACCTGTGCGTATGCGATTCAGTGTCCGCCAGGTTCTCCAGTCCAGGTTCATTCCATTAGGTCGTTCTGGATGTAGGGGGAACAGTTCGGGTGGTTCGACACTGACATTTCTCATAAACCTTTTCCTTGATTTAAGTCGGCTGATTCCTGGTGGTTCGTCAAACCCGTATAATTGGTGCCTTTCATCGAAAGTTTGCCTGAACTTCTCCACATATTGTGAGGCGCATCTACGGTCATCTGGTGATGAGAATCCAGCTACCCGGTACAGTAGGGGTAGGGGGGTAGGCTTCATACAACCGGTAATTATTCTGCATGTTTCATTTAACGCCGTGGTGACTTGTTGGGCGTGTCTAGATCTACCCCAGACGGGACAAGCATATTCCCCTGTTGAGAAACATAAGGCCTCAGCTGTTGTCTTCAAGACCTGGGGGTTTGCACCCCACTTGCTCCCTACAAGTTTCCGGAGAAGGTTGTTTCTCGTAGAAACCTTTTGTCTTGTGTTCTGACAGTGGAATTTATACGTTAGTGACCGGTCTAGTACTACTCCAAGATATTTGGGCTTATCAGTATGTTTCAAGAGTTGTCCCTCCCAAGAAACATTCAGCTTTACATGCGCCAGTTGGTTGTTGAGATGGAATGCACATACTTGGGTTTTAGTAGGGTTTGGCTTTAATGAGTTTTGTTTGTAGTAAGTTGACATCATGTTTAAAGCCTCTTCCATTGTCGACTCTACTTGTGTGAGTGTTTTCCCCTTTACGGCTATACCAAGGTCATCAGCGTAGACAAAACTCTCAGTCTGAGGGTGCATTGGTTGGTCGTTGGTGTAGATGTTAAATAAGGACGGCGCCAGAACGCTTCCTTGGGGTAGGCCATTTTTTTGGGTTCTCCATCTGCTCTTCTTTCCATTTAGCAAAACGTAGAAACGTCTGTGAGGTCTATCAAGGCTACTCCCACTATGTCTTTCTGCTCAAATCCCTCCTCTATGTATTCTGTTAAGTTCAGCACTTGGCCTGTGCATGATTTACCTGGTCTGAAGCCTGCTTGTTGTGGGATTAATTTTGCATCTAATTTTTCCTGGATGCGGTTTAAAATGAGACGTTCATACAATTTATACAAATGGCATAGCAGGGATATCGGACGGTAGCTACTCGGTAGTTCAGGGTCTTTCCCAGGTTTCAGAAGGGCTACTACTTTTGATTTACGCCACAGTTTTGGAATCTGGTAGGTAGAGCGACAGATGTTAAATAGATCGAGCACCCATTGTCTCGCTTTTTGCCCGAGGTGTTTTATCTGCTCTGTTAGGATTTCGTCCACTCCAGGTGATTTTCCATTTTTCATACAGTCAATACCATTTTTGAGCTCTTCGATGGTAAATGGGTTTCGCAAGAGAGTTGTTTCCTGGTCTTGAGTTCTTATAATCTTTGGCGTTTTGCAACGATTGTTTGTTTTGCCATTCAGAAGCAGTTGGTGGGCTATCTGATTTGGTGTTATTGTACATAGCTCTTTCATCTCTGTGGGATCACCATTAAGTTTTTTGATCATATTCCAAGCCTGCTTACTACTGCGCGTCATATCCATTTTACTTAAAGTCTCGCTCCACCGTTGTTGTCTGGAGGCACTTAGTGTTTGCTGTAGTCTCTCCCCTATCTCTGCCGTAACTTCGCTAAATGGGTCTTTACTATATTCTTCGGTGTACTTTGTCATAATGTCTTTTGCTTCATCGTTCAGACCAGATATGTAATGTTGTTGACATCCTCTGGGTATGTGTTTACATGAGATTCGTTTTACAAGTTTGATAAACGCGTCATAGTTTTTGGGGATCGGGACTATATTTTTCACTTGTGTTTCCAATTCATCAGCAAATTTTGCCCAGTTCGCTTTTTTAAAATTAAACCTTCGTTTGAAAGGAATTTTGGGAGCTTTTATAGCGCTGTAAACGGTTATTCCCACGGGCCTATGTTGCGTCTTCGGTATAGGCTTATATACCTTCCTAACGCAACGGTCCTCTAAAGACACGCTGATGAAGGTGAGATCAGGGTTGTAACCTTTCTTCCATATTTTGCTCTGGAACGAATAGGGCAGTTTTGGGTCATGTAGAAGTGCCAGGTTGTTTTGTTCAGCCCACGATTCCACAAGATCTCCATTCTTATCAGTTGAAGCGTAGCCCCAATGGACATTATGACTATTAAAATCACCCAGAATGAATCTGGTTTTTTGAGAAGCGAAATTTTTTGGGGGGGAGAAAACAAAGTCTCTCTGGGGTGGTTTATACACAGATGTCACTGTGCAGGCTCCTATTTCGACGGTTAGTATTTCAATGTCGTTGTAGCATGTTTTTTCAGCTGATGTCACATCAATATCTCTTCTCACGAAGATGGCGCTTCCATGTTTTGCACTTGAATGTTCAATGATAAGCTGCATTCCCTCAACGCTAGGTCTATGTGCTGATATGTCACGGTGAGTCTCTTGTATACATAATATATCACACTTTTGGATTTTACACAGTTCAGACAAAATTTCCTGTTTGTTACAAGTAATACCCTCAATGTTTATGGTCATCATTGTCAGTGTAGGCTCTGAGAAGAGCCGTTGATTCTCGTTACTTTGTTCGGATCCAGTGGTGGAAGGATTGGCCGCCCGAGGGGCGTTTCCAGGGAGCGCCAGTGACATATTGTTCTTATAATATCACTTGCGTGGAGGCTCCTTCCGTGCTCCCCACTCTTGGACAAAAAGAGATAAAGAGATTTAGCAAAAGATATATTTTCTCACAGAAATCATCGAACTATTAAACATTCATTTGGAAGATTTTTTTTTTGGCCTCAGGTACAAGACCTATTTAGCCGGATAATTGGCACTTGGAAGATAACAAAATAATTTCACCATACAGCGAATATGCTTTTGGAGCATGATGTTTTACTTACATAGATGGGATTTCAGGGAGATTAGAAAAGGGATAGCACAAGCCAGAATAATTATTTGTTGCTTAAACAGTTTATTTTAAAATGAATAAATTGGAAAAAAAGAGAAAAGCATATGAATCCATTATTAATACTTATATGAGTAATCAGAGGAAAAAGTGATACATTATTTCTCGATTTTTAAAGCAACTTAACTGAATGTACAGTTGTATAGTCTTTAACACTTTGACTCTCGTGGCCTATTTCAAAAAATTATCCACTCAGCCCGAGATATTTTTTTTTGTTGTTGCGGCTGAAAATGTTACACTATATAATATTGATTTAAAATATTGCCATATCTTATTATTCTAAGGGATATTTAGGCTGTGTTCAAATTCGATACACACGGTTCACAAGGCACGAAAATACCGATTACAAACCAAATACCCTAGGTGTATTAAAATTGATACACAGGTTTTTATTATGTTTTTATTAAAAATATTACACATTAATGTTTAAATGAAGCAAGCAACTATTATAGGGTAACATTATGTATCTTAAAAAACAATTTGAACACATAAACTTTTTCTCAAGACAACGTTTACACCTGGTATTACACTGCCTAGTATTCTTGGTTATATGATCTGTATCTTCCCAACCTCTCAGAAAATGGGCTGTAGCATACAATATAACGCCCTCGTTTGTCGTATTCTTCGAGTTTATGTGACATCTCTCGTACTGTTGCGTGTTCATGTTTTAGGCACATATCTGCAACAAGTTTTTCCCTGAACGTCGTTATGTCCATTTTAATGTTCAAAGTTGCATTAAAAAGGATTAGTTCGTTTACAACAGCGGTACTGGTAAGTATTTCAATACCTACTTTACGATACCATACCGATACGATACCGAAACATCAATATAAGACTTAACGGAATTATATTCCACTATTGTATTTGGTTTCCTTTTGGTACCTGTCCGTGTCTGTACTGTAATCAGTTCTGGACAAGATTTGGTTGTTAAAAACAAACTTCTCGTTTGCCAACCCATTTACCAACAATAACTTTTGTGTTGCTTTCAAGAGTTATCATGTCCTCTCTTGATAGTTTTTTTTTCAAGGATCACTTTTGGACTATATTTTCTATGTTTTCGCAGCGTATTAAATCAATATTATTATCGTTAAGTAAATGGGCTAAACCAACGCTTGTATAGTAGTTGTCCGTTACTAATGTTCTACCACTTTTAAGAAAAGGTTGTATCAATTCCATTACAACTTGGCTGAAAACAGGCTGATCAATTGGTCTACTTTGTTTTGTTGTATAGATTTTTATGTTGAATGTATATCCTCCTTGTCCACACAACTTAAATATTTTTATCCCGTATTTGTGTCGTTTACCCGGTATATACTGTAAAAATGATAACGTTCCACGAAATGGAACCATAGACTCGTCGATGCAAACGTACTCCTCTGGAGTATAAACGGTTTGAAAATGTCTATTACACATGTCTACTAATGTACTTAACTTGACAAGGCGGTTATTTTCGCGACATAATTCAATATTTGAAAAATAAAGAGAAGCCAAGAGTGCCTCAAATATATTTATTGACATCCGTGTACTTTGATGAATGGAACATTTATGAACAAAATTTGTACTCAAATAGTCTCTTAGTCTTGGTTTTGGATTTAGGCCCATTCATAAGAGTATGCCCAAGAATGTTAAAACTTCTTCCTTATTTGTATCAGTCCAATTAGTTAGAAAAGAATTTCGTGTTACTGATTCATTGATGAAACCATTAATAATTTGTTGTTCAGCATAACTATTGATTTCGGTTACCAAAAGATCAAGTACATCTTCCGTCAGTAGAAGTTTATAAAATGAAAGTGGACTATCATCTTGACGATGTATAACATAATACATATATACGCACGGTTTCATGTGAAGTTTTTTTTTGTGTATCTGATTTAATACACATGGGGTTTAAAGTGTTAATTAATTATTTCTGATTTCGTAGGAAAATTAGAGCTAGATTCTGATATGGTAAATTTTTGATTATTATGACTGGTATAGTCACTTAATTGTACCAACATTTAATGAACCCGGTAGATCACTGCCGTTTCGATTTTTTTTTAACATTGTAATCTATGTAGCCTTCATCAACGGTCGAACTCTTCAATACCCCGTATCAATTTAATCTTGTGATGTCACCTCCACCATTTAGTGATAAAGTGGCTGATAATAGGTGAAAGCAATGTCCTGTGTACAAATGTCTGTGTTAGGTTAAACTATTTAGCAATATCGTTACATATTTAAGCAATAGAACAATAATATCATTCTTCGCAGAAAGAGTAAAGAAGTACATAGTAACACTAATGATAAAAAATATAGTCTATACTGCTGAGATAAAAGAAAGAATTAAAAAGCACGCGCCACGCGACACAGTGGTTAAACAAGGGATGTTCGAATAAATGGATTGAAATAACGGAAACCATTGAATGGCCTCCGAGATCAACACAGTTAAATCCATTGGACTTATTTTTTAGAGGCATATCTTAAACCTGTTTTTTATAAAAGACAGACAGATAATATTGATGAACTTAAAAGACAAATTACATCAGAATGCCTTTCAATTACATCATTACTTTCATTACATCTGAAGTTTTCCAAAATGTTAAGTAGTTCAGAAACAGGTTATTGTTAGAACAAAATGGACAGCACTTTGAACAATTATTCACATAGTGCGTAAATACGTGTTTTATGTTTTGTTTTTTTGGTAATTAACTAATTGTTATAAAAGTAAAATAACCAAAATCGAAGTGTAACGTGTTGCATTTTTTATTTCGCACGCTATTTTTAAGAACTGTTGTTAAGTGAAAATATTAAATTAGGCTACCATTGAAGTAGAGAAAATTAAACTTTCTTAATTATGTACCTATTAACCCCCTTCTTATTTAAAATTCTACTAGTAACATGTATCCCTTCTACGAAGTTTAACTTTAAGGACTAAAAATATTTACAAAAAGTCCCTCTCTTGAAAACAAAATTGACTCAAATCCGATTTTTCTTATAATTTACGGGAAAATATTGACGGTGTGGAGGTTTTCAAATTTTCATCCTGTATAATATTTATTTGTTTCCTTTTATTAGATATTTGTTTTTAGTAAAATGGCAAAATTACTCTATAGTAAAATAAAATCCGGCAAACACAAAAGGTTATTTTCCATATTCAACAATTGCGTTTTATTTGTTATTTAACACAACTCCCAGGCTGTTTAATTCGTCATATCCTTAACATTTCCACACACTTTTTGTTAAAGGTTAACAATTTCGAAATTAAATATTTGTATGTGAATGTATGATGTTTTTTAAACAAATATAATGAATATTTAGGTAACGCGTGGTGTTGTATGTATTGGTAGGGTTATTAGTTGTTAGTTAACAATTAGATAATAAAATCGTAAAAAAATAGATAAGATAAACAGAAATACAAATGATTATAAATCTAGGTTAAATAAGGTTGGTTTAAGATTTCTTGATGTTTTGATAATCAAATCATACGAAATTACTAAACATAGGAACAATTTTATCAATGAGGAAGCTGCATGTACCCAACGGAATTGAAATAAGAGCTAATATCTCAGCAATTTTTCTTCTTTATTTGAAATTCATAAGCTTTGCCCTTTAAACTCAATAAAGGATATTTCCAGTTATTTATTATATTCTTTGTGTTCTGGTATGTTTGTTCCATATCATGTATTATATGTTCTAGACTTTTCTTTTATGAATCCATTTTGGAAATCTTAAAATGGATCCATAAATGCATTCAAAGTTGTTTCACTATCCTGTGTACTTATTAATGTAGTATTTACCTTCCTTCCATAATTGTTGAGTTTATTTACTCTTTAATCTTCTTTTGGTGTTTTCCTCTCACACAACTCCCTTATTTCTTATTTTTTTTTAATTTTTGCACTTCTACAATCCGATGTTTATAATTATAATATTATAATATTATATTATTATTATAATAATAATAATATTATAATATTATAATATTATATTATTATTATAATAATATTATTATTATATTATAATATTATATATTATAATTATTATCTTATAATGTTCTTTGTGTGATTTGATTATTCTCTGTGTCTGATGTTGGATCCTATTCTTCATTATTGATAATATGGATATAGTTGTATTTGAGTTTATCCACTGATTATGGTACAGTTTCTGTTTACTGTAAGTGTTATCCTTGTTACAATATTTTTTAGTTTTTTTACATATTTAGTTCTTTATACATATGTTGTTTCTTCATATCTCAAACATTCTAATTTCGTGCTCTTGTATTTTATTACTTCTGATTGATCATTTCTCACATAACTAGGTAGTGGTCATCTGTAGTGTAGTAATCAGTACACGGTTAAACATTTCCACTTTTTCTTTCTAGACATTTACACTCTACACTTTTTGGCATGCACTCATTTATCGTGAAATCGCGTCGGGTCACTCTCTAATTTAAAAGGACTCATGTTAGCGGCATTGGTTGAGTAAAATAATGGCGGTCGCCACTAATATTAACATCTGGCAATAACTAACATTAACATGCAGATAGACCACTGAATGGAGTCAGAGCTTTCGATTGCTTCGTCTGTCATAAATGACGTTTGCTGCACTTTTAAATCATTTAACATACTTGTTAAGAATGATCGCCGGTTCACATATTTTTACTAGATAATAATTCAAACCACGTAATTATTTATAGTAATAAAAATTAACTATAATTTTATTGTTTTCAGGTAATGGATTATCCCTGAAAATGCCCCCGCGACTATCGGCGCGCAGGATTTTCCTCATCATCCTAGTTCTTTTCAGTTTTTCAGTACTAATCTCAGTACATCATCGGTTTTCATGGATCCGAATCGGTAGTGGCCCTTCCCTACAAGAAAATCAAGATGATTCCGAAATTAACGATATCGGTAAGTCGAAGTATTAAATTAAATCTCATACACGGTTTTTGTAAATTATTATATTAATGGCATTTTAAAGGTAGTTTTATCATATATTTAGCACTTTAAAAGTATCATAGAAGTAGAGCAGGTTATTCTGTTATTTCTTGAACGGACAATATAAAAGAAAGATAAACATAATATAAAGCAATGTAAGGCAAAAATAAAAGCGGGATGAGGTACAAATATTTAGCAACATATGTTAGAACCACACAGGATGTGTTAAAACAACTATCGGTAATACCAATGATATAAATATCCGAGTTCGCATTTGGTCTTATAAAAGGTATGCAGATGATAGTGTGATATTAGCTGAATTAAAAGAACTTTTTCGTTTGTCCTGCTCGATTATTGTGCGTTGGCTATCAAATTGGCTATACTAATTTTGTTGATGGCAGCTCGGAAGAGGGATGCAGAAGATCTGTTTAACAATTTTCTCAGATTTCTAAACCATGACGTTCTTCTTCAACCTGGCGCTCTTCTTTTATCGATCCTGCCTTATATTATTAAATGAAGTATATTATATCTCTCTGGGTGACTCATCACATGGCCAAAATATTCCAGTTTGCGATTTTTGACTGTTCTGGCTATTTCCGTAACTTTTCCTTTCTGCTGCAAAATAACCTCGTTACGAATTATATCTACCCAACTTATTCGCAGAATTCTCCGATATACCAATATTTCAAAAGCTTCAAGTTTTCTTAGAAATATATTCGTTAAACTCCAACCTTCGACACCATATAAAAGAATATAGAATACTGATAGAAGATTGGTTTAAAATAAAAAATGTAGGAATATGTACAATAAATTAGGCTGTCGAATAAAATAATACAATTAAAGTCAAAATCGTTTACAACGACACCGGCTATAACGTACAATCGGATATAACAAACAAAATAGTAGGTCCCATAGAATGACATACAAAAAACGCATTTATATTGCTTATAATGAACAAATCGGTTAGAGCAAACGTATTTCTTGGAACACCAGCAGTTAAAATATTGGTTACAGCGTACAATTTCAAGTACATATCTGTAGCTCAGATGAAAGGAAAACGCGTTCAGTCATCAAATCACAGTGACATTGAAAGTGCTTTACTCGATTGGTTCAAACAACAACGAGCAAACAATGTACCCGTGAATGGGCCGATGCTTCAGGTAAAGGCTGACGCTTTCGCTGTGATTTTGAAGATGGATTTTAAGTGTAATGCTTCCTGGGTCAACGTTTCCGAGCTCGCCACAATATTGTCCATGGAAAAATTTCAGGTGAGTCAGCAGTTGTTGACAGATCAATTACAAATGACTGGGTTGAAAATGTGTGGCCTACACTCAGGTCCGGCTATAGCGATGATGAAATTTTTAGTGCCGACGAGATGGGGATATTGATGAGTTTAGACTGACACCTGATCACATGTTAAAGTTTAAAGGGGAGAAATGTTCCGGTGGTAAACTCTCAAAAAAGCGAGTTACAGTTCTTGTTGCAGCCAACATGTCCGGTTCCATAAAAAGGATGCTTTTGGTGATAGGAAAAAGTAAAATGCCGCGCTGTTTTAAAAACGTGAAAAATCTCCCTGTTGATTACGATTTCAATAAAAAAGCCTGGATGACGTCGGCTATTTTTGAAAAGACTTTAATAAAATGGAACTGTGAACTTTTACAACAAAAGAAACACATAATTTTAATTGTCGACAACTGTCCGCCCCACCCCCAGTTGACAGGTTAAAACAAATTAAACTCGTTTTTCTGCCTACAAATTGTACGTCCGTACTGCAGCCCATGGACCAAGGAGTTATAAGAAGTCTTAAAGCATACTTTCGGAAAGAATTGGTGTACAAAATCATCGAAAAGAGAGAGAATAACGACGATACGAAAATCAGTATTCTTGACGCTATACTAATGATATCAAAGGCATGGGAATCTGTGCGGAAGGAAACGATCATCAACTGTTTTCGTTTTTCCCGCCTAACTAACGACTTACAACCATCAGGAATCGCATACAACGATATTGCACAAACGCATTTGCAGGATGCCGTTTCCCTTCTCAGTTCTGACTGCTCTGCAGATGACTATATACGAGTGGATGACGAAATAAGTACGAGCGAAGAACTGTCAGATATTGACATCGTACTGAGTCACCAAACTAGTGACAAACAAAGTACTAATGAAACTGATGAAAAATTGGAAGATTTCAGAAAAATCCCTACTGTTGCTGAAGCGTATGCTGATTGTTCTACCATAAGAGCATTTATTCAGACTGCTGAAACTTCCCAGAGTGTGAACGAATCATTATCGATTGTTTCCACATCAATTAAAAATATGTTTTTTCAGAAGTTTAAGGAAGGCGACAAACAAAAATTACAGACTTTTTTCATTAAATATTCAGGTAAAATGTTGTATTTACATATTTTGTAATACATAAATGTATGTATTTTTCTTTGTCTTTTTAAAAATAAATAGTATGTGTATGCCTACATTTTTATAATACAAAGATTTTGAGAAGCCGTTATATTATGAGTACCTATACTTTATTTACTACTTACCTATACTTATTTCAATACATATTATACATAAATTTAGAATTTAGATTTACGTAGGTACAATAAATACATATGTTAAATGTTATGTATAATATGTTATTATAACGTATTATAAGTATAGATAAAGTAACACATTTTTGCGTCATAAACCTAGGTACAACGAACTGACTGTTCCTACCAGTGTGATATCGTTTATAGCAACCTGTTAATTATAACCGACAGAACCGCTTACAGAGAACACTGGCTACAGCGTACAAAAACCACCAGTCCTCTGAAGTTCGTTATAAACGATTTTGACTGTAAATATGTACAATAAATATGTAATTTCATGACTAACTGTTACTATAACTAGATTAAGATCTCGTCAACGTTTTTTCGTAGAGTTCTTATATTTAAACCACCGATTTACTGTCCGATGCACACAGGTCCATGAAGCACAAAACACTATAGTACTTTTACAGTGTTTAAGTTTAAGGTCACTAACTAGGACGTGAACTAAAGATGTTTTCTTTTGTTTTAATAAACTTAATTAACAACAAGCTTTTGCGAAACGTAAAGCTTTTAAACTATAAGCTAGACACACAATAACTATATAAAATATAGACGAGGCCTTTCTGGATAAGTTGTTACTGATAAAACAACTACGCAAGAGTTATTACTCTAAATTAAAAAAGGAAGCGTTCAAACTGGTTGGTTTCTAAGTTGATACCAACTAATAAACGCAGCGTCCACCCTGAGTGAATTCTAACTTTTTATTTCTTCTTCTTAACGTGCCCTATCAAGTCCCCTTGACGTTGGCGATTAACATGGCGAAACTGTCTCTGTCTTGAGCTATTCTAAAGAGTTGCTTAGCTTTCCTCATTCCTGTCCACTCCCTGATATTCTTCAACCAAGAGGCCTGCTTTCTACCAATTCCTCTGCGTCCTTTGAGTTTACCCATCATAATAAGTTGAAGAATATTATATCGGTCTCCTCTTACGACGTGTCCAAAATAGGCCATCTTTCTACATTTGATGTTATCAAGCAGCTCGCGAGCAGCATTTGCTCTCTCAAGGACTGCCACATTTGTCAGCATAGCCGTCCATGAAATTTTTAGTATACGTCTGTGCGGCTACATTTCAAAGGCCTCCAGACGATTAATGGTGGATATTTTTAATGTCCATGCTTCGACACCGTATAAGAGGACTGACCAAATGTAGCATTTAACCATGCGCTTTCGAAGTTGAAGTTGCAAGTTATCATTACAGAAGAATGACTTCATTTTTAAAAATGTCGTGCGGGCTATCTCGATTCTACGTTGTATCTCTTGATCTGGATCTAGTTGTTCAGTAATATGGCAACCAAGATAATTAAAACTGGACACTCTTTGAATTTTATGACCATCAATATATAATCGTGCATCTTGATGTGCTAAACGGCTAAACACCATGTGTTTTGTTTTTGAACAGTTTATGTTTAGGCCAAACTCTCTTCCCACTGTATCAATGGCATTTAAAAGGCATTGTAATCCATTCATGTCATCACTTAAAATAACTGTATCTTATATGAACTTTTTACTTACTACATGCAAATTATACTTGCAATGCCTACCAGGGGATTGGCGGTAATACCTTTTGAATATTTTCTATCCGCGATTTCTGGGTACAATTTTTCGGTGGGTAAAAACATATTTTGAAGATAAAAATTATTTTACTACCGGAGGCCTAACAACACTTTGATAAATTTATTTATCTAAACACATAACATCTTACTAATCTAATTTTTAGTCTCAAAGTAATATTGTTTCCACAAAAAAAAGGGTTCAGTAGGCGGTACTGTAGATTAGCGCGAAGCTTTATATTATTTTTTACTATTCTCTTTACAATTTCATGATATTTTCAATCAAATTTCTATTCAGCAGCAGTTTTTGTAGGTCTATCCTTTTTCACCTTTTTTTCATGCTATATGTATTCATTAGTAAAATCTTTTTTACGTTTCCTGTACAAACAATTATGAAATATTTGAAAAACCAAAATAAAAAATTATGGTCAATTTTGACATTTTACTAATACATAACTCTTTTTATCGTACTTTAATAAAATAGTCGAACTGATAATTGCCAATTGCCGTATATGAAATTATATGTAGGTTTATGAAATTATGAAAATATAAATATTTGATAGTAAATTTAATTATTATATAAACTAAATAAGATGTTTAAAAAAAATAAGTTATATTCAAAAATATTTTTAAATTTTAAATAATATATTTAAAATTGGTATATAGTATAACCATAAGTTACCTTTTAAATTTATGTCTCTCGTATACCGTAAGTGGGTATTATTGTGCCCACAATATTGTATTATAAAATGTAGAAACATAATAACTGAGAAAGCAACAGAAACATTGGGGAAAACCAAACCAGTTAAACAAAACGAATGGTTCGACAAGGAGTGCCAAGAAGCAACAGATAACAAAAGTAGATCATACCTAAAGACAAATCGAGTCGATTGCACAAGAAAAGCAAGGGAGGAATACGGGACCCTAAGAAGAGAAAAAAAAAAAGATTACATAGAAGAAAAAAAGTGGAACGGTAGGCGGTACTGTAGACTAGCGCTAAGCTTGATACTGTGTTTTCTGTATTTTTAAAATATAAATAATATATTTAAAATTAAAGAAACTAGTTTTATTATTTATTTATTTTTTATATTTTAGATAAATTTATTAAATTTTTATGTTTGCTCCTCACGCCACCTGTTAACGTATTAACGAAGCATACGTTGTTTGTTTGTGACAAAACTTGTCAAACTCAGACCAAATATTAATAATAAAATATAAATTATTCTAAAACGAAAATTATAAAAATTTACACAGATGATTCAATGTTGTTATTATTCGGATGACATTTATGACTTGTATTAAATTTTGACAATCGTTACGAATTGAAGATTTTAGTGACAGAAATTCTTTTAATTTTCTACTTTTCACTTAATGTCTATATTTTGTTAGTTATTTATAATTCAGTTGTTAATTTAAACCTGCTTAAAGTAAATGTATGATGACTAGAAACACATTGATTGAGAACAGTGAATCGATGTCAAGAACCGCTATTCTACGACGCTACCTGTGACGTCGCTGTCTTGTGGCGCTAGTTGCGTGGTCGCTCGCCTCAGCATTTTACTGTAGAGAAAAAAAGTAATACAACGCCAGTATAGAATCTTCGCTTCAAAAATGCAGCTCTGGCCTTCTCTATACGTATTCTAAATTTCTTTGCTTATGTCCCATTTCTTACTTAGATTACAACCAAGATAATTGATACTGCGGTTTTCTCCAGTGGTTCTCCATAAACCGTTATCACATCTGGTTTTATTGGCGTTTAACTGACAACAAACGCCTTTGTCTTTTTGATGTTTAGCTTCAGTCCGTATTCATCTCACGTTGTGGTAATCCTATTATTCAGATGTTAAAGTTCTTCTTAACTTTTTGCAATTAACACCGTGAATAAATAGAACTACTAACGACGAACTATTAAACCACATGAACATATACTCTCATTGAGTTAACATCATTAAAGTGAAACAGATTCAGGTAATATTAAATTGTAAGATTGAAGGAAACAGGTGTATAGAAAGAAACAAAAAGTCGTGATTACCTAGCAGAAGAGAATAGATGCACACAACACGAAACGGCTCGATTTGTCAAAGTTAAGACAGTTAAGACTAAGACAAATTTGGCATACTGATCACCAACCTCAACGGAGAAGGTATTTAATAGGAGGATATTATCCCTCGTTTTATTCAAGGTACCCATCTCATTTTATTTAATTTAAGTTGACCTAAACCCTATGAACATCTATTGAAAAATACTGAAAGGTTTGCGTGTGCCAGTGTCAGGAATCAAATCCAGATGTCCCATAGAATTATTAAACACCTTACAATGTGATGATCAAGTGATCCGACATATTTTATGATCTCAAATTCTAGCTTCTAGCTTTAAATTCATTATTCTACGCAATTCACACACTTATAGGAAGAAATATTAATTTTACATTACACACTAATTAAATTAATTTTATTAAAAAATTAATTTTTTTAAAACATTACAGCTACTGGGAATTAAATAAATAAATTAATACTGGGAAACAAATTATACGTTAGTAAACTCTGTAAAACAAAATTTAAGTATTAATCAAAAGAATATTAATAGTATTAATTAATAATGACATGATTAACAATGACATTGGTGGACGTAAGACTGACTGCAGACGGAAATGATACCATGATACCATGATGCAGATACCATCAAAAAGCAGTTAATGCATTATTATTATTAAAAAAGACACTTATTTAAAACATTAATGATAACTAGCTTACGGCTATGAAGTGTGGACAGTAAACAAGTACATGCATAAATGAATGAACACAGTGGACAGAAGTTTTAGACGAACATGCTGCGTATATATATATATATATATATATATATATATATATATATATATATATATATATATATATATATAATACGGCTATTAAAAAAAGATTAGTAATAGAGGGGTGAAAATTAAGGGCTGTATGTATTTTTTTAATGTCACATCAGAAAAACATAAAAGTATAAAATTTTGCTAAAAAAAAAGTTTGGGGTGAACCACCCTTACGCCTTAGGAGTATGAAAAACAGGTAGCGACCTCTATTGTTAGACCTACAGAATAAACGTTTTCACAAATTTCATAAAAATCGGTCCAGTCGTTTCAGAGGCGTATGGTGACGAACACTGACACAAGAATTATATATATATATATATATATATATATATATATATATATATATATATATATATATATATATATATATATATATATATATATATATATATATATATATATATCCGTGTCCGTCCCAGCTTGCGTGGAGAAGGAGTTCTGAATTAAGTAGGGACTCTTCTGCACTTCGCGGAAGACGGATGGGCGGGGGAATCCTCAACCCCGACACGGCGCGTCCCACTGGCTGATAGGGAAATGTCCTACAGATATGTAGGATAGGTGTGAATAAGGTTTTACCAAATAAGCACCCGCGGACCAACTGAGGACATGGCATAGCGCAGCAGCTATGACATTACTTCATTAAGTCTATAGCGGAATGATTTCTGCTGTTGGCTTAATGACAGATACTCACGGGCGGATATCACAACATAATGATTTAACCGGCCGTGATACTGCGATCAGGCAGGCAAGGGGAAACCACCTGATTATATTCCCGTGACTACACCATCATTAATGTATCGAATCAGTTAGATATGCTTAGCGATCCGATTAGCGATCGGCGCCCAGTTGGTTCCGGGCCAACTAGTGTCAAATGGGCTACCGGGCATGTGTTTGTGAGCAACCAGGCAACACATGCGAAACTGGCGCCTGGAAGAAAATCAGATTTTTCAGTTAAGAAAAGCAATGGGAATAGCAACCTGGAATGTTCGAGGATTATTACAACCAGGCAAACTGTATATACTACAAAGAGAAGTCGAAAGAGAGGATATAGAAATATGCGGACTTTCGGAGACCCATTGGAAAGGACAAGGACACATCCGAACGGCAGATCATGTTGTATACTTATCGGGAGCAAATAACACAGGAAGAAATGGTGTTGCAATTATGGTGACTAAAAAAGTTTCACAACATGTGTATGATACAGGCTAGAGATTTCAAATCCAAAACATTTAGAGATGCATTAAAGGAAACTAGTATGTTGAACACACAAAAAAATCCAGAAGAAATGTGGAAAGATTTCAGAAATGCCATAGAAACCTCTGTAGAAAGAGCCAGAACCGAAAAAAAGATCATCAACAGAAATCACTGGATGACAGACAGAACGCTGCAACATCTCGACGACCGAAGAATTCTCTCATATATCAAAACAACAGCAACAAAAACGAATTAGCAAGGTTAAATAGAGAAATTAAAAGAGTATGTAGGGATGAAAAAATAAACATATAAATGAAGAATGCGAAGAACTAGAGAGACATGCAAACCAGTATGAATCCCATGAGCAATATATTATAAATGACGAGAAAGGGGTTGCGGAGGTATGGAGAAAATATTGTCAAAGTCTATATGCAGTTGATCTCCAGAATGCAAATCACGATGAGTTCACTGCAGAGAGAGAACGTCAAAGTCTATATGCAGTTGATCCCCAGAATGCAAATCACGATGAGTTCACTGCAGAAAGAGAACCAAACGTTCTAAATTCAGATGTAGAAAAGGCAATCAAAAAGTTGAAAAATAGAAAATCTCCTGGCGCAGACCAGATCACCGCAGAAGTTTTAAAAGAGACTGGAGATATCGGAGTAAATGTTATGCATATGATCTGCAAAAAGATTTGAGAAAACGGAGAGTGGCCCAACGACTGGACAACATCCACTTTCATCCCTATATTCAAAAAAGGAACTCCGCTAGATTGCAGCAACTACAGAACGGTAACCCTAATATCCCATGCAAGCAAGGTTTTACTTCATGTAATACATGAAAGACTAAAAGCTTTTCTATTGCCTCAGATATCAGAAGAACAAGCGGGATTTGTCCCAGGAAAAGGCACAAGAGAACACATCCTTAATGTCAGACAGCTAATCGAAAAAACTCGTGAATTCAATACTCCTATGCTTATGTGCTTTGTGGATTACACAAAGGCCTTCGAGATAAAGTCAAATGACAGCAGTTATGGTTCATACTAGCGGAAATGGGAACACCCCACTACTTAATTCAACTAATCAGAGGTCTATATGAAAATAATAAGTGCACAGTAAAAATAAACAACACCCATTCCGATCATTTCAGAATAGAGGCAGGTGTCAGGCAGGGATGCATAATCTCGCCAACTCTGTTTATTATCTACAGCGAACACATTATGCGAAAGGTACTAGACGGATGGAAGGGCAAAATATCAGTAGGAGGTCAAAAAATCAATAACTTGAGATATGCAGATGACACTTTAATAATCGCGGCAAATCAAGAAGAAATAGAAGACATAATGAGACGTCTGGAGGAAAAAAGCAAAATATATGGACTACAGCTAAATAGGAGTAAGACAAAGATCATGATAGTAGACAGAGCTAGTAATAATCTTCAACACATTAAATAAATTGGGGGCTTTGAAGTAGTAAATAGTTTCATATACCTGGGGTCCCTAATAACAAATGACGGAGGGTGTGACAGAGAGATACGTAGAAGGTTGACTATTGCTAGAACAGCTATGATGAAACTGGTAACAATTTGGAAAAATTCTAGCATAATAATACACACAAAACTAAGACTGGTAAGGGCACTCATTTTTTCCATTACCACATATGAATCCGAAACGTGGACCTTAAAGAAAGCAGATAAAAATAAACTAGACGCCTTTGAAATGTGGGTATACCGCCGCATGTTAAAAATATCCTAGATTGATCATCGCACTAACGTATCGATATTAGAACAACTTAAAGTAAAGGATAGATTGCTTAAACAGATACAACAAAGATATTTGCAGTATTTTGGACACATTGCTAGAAGAACAGGCACGATGGAAAAACTGATAGTCGAGGGTAGAGTTGAAGGAAAGAGACCTAGGGGAAGATCTCCAAGCCGTTGGGTAGATCAAACAAAAATATTGATTAACCAAGAGTTAAATGAAGCCCAACAACTAGCCCAGGACAGAGAAGGATGGAGAGAAATCGTGCAAAAACTGTAAAGGCCTGATGGTGTTACCACATCCCAAAAGGGATTAGGACTGAGGAGGAGGATATATACATATATATATATATATATATATATATATATATATATATATATATATATATATATATATATATATATATATATATATATATATATATATATATATATATATATATATATATATATATCACATTTTGGTTATACAAGTTATACATAATAAAGATCATTTTATTTATTACTTGATATTTTTATTAAAAATGTTATCCAATAACTTAAAAATGCTACAACAAAAAAAGAAACAACTAATTCTTTTATGAGTAAATTAAATTCAAACTTCACAAATAACTACAGAAAATAAAAATTTTTGCCCAATTAAATCTAAATACATGCTAAATATTCTCTATAACAAATAAAACAAAACGGTATGCAACATTTCTAATGAGTTATGTGATTATTGAGTTTATAAATGAAACTATGTATCTCCAAAAAAATTGCAGATATAGAGTTTAAATCGAAGCAAACCGCAAGTTGCCTGAACAATAGAGAAATAAAAATTTCGGGAAAGAAATGAAAAGCAGAACTTATAAAAAAGTCATCAGACCAATAATGACATACGCGGCAAAAACACGACCTACGACCTGACGCAGAGAGGACAAAAAGGATGTTACAAACAGCAGGGATGAAAACACTTAGAAAAATTGATGGTAAAACACTATAGGATAGGATAGGATTACAAAAGTAATATGCTTTCTGTGAATTTTTAATATCCCGTTTCAAATATACAGCTGCATGATCCATCATAACATGAATACTTAAACTAAAATTGTATATCAATAAATATTATAAATTGTGTTAATAATCTAAATTGATATTCAATTCAAACAATGAAAATATTCAAACCTTAGGTAACAATAAGACATGCGTCAATTGTTCTGGCACAAAAGGCTAAACGCTATTGCGAGATTTCAAACGACATATTTTTTCAAACAAACCTAGTTTTTTTTTACTTCTACTATTACATTTTATTTTAGGCGACGATCCGCCTTCTTCAGGTCGACTCGAAATATCCAATGAGGTTGGTGAGGTTGAAGAACCAACTGCGAAGGAGAACCAAGGGAAGCCTTGGTTCATGAAGGGCGGGACCGAGTTTCCTGGGAACTATAGAGGACCTCCTAGGTTATTTCCAGATCAGGCCGATGGGGATAGGATCGTGGAACAACTTATGTACGTGCCCGAGGATTATCAAGGTGAGAAAATCTATATTTATTTTTAAACTTTTTTGAAATAACAAATCAATTTAGAAAATGTTTAAAAGTAATATTGGGAAATGTGTTATATAAAATTTCCCGAAGAATCTGAATTTATGCTGTTAAAACATTTTTGACTTTAAAAACGAAATAAAAAAAATAGTAATAAAAAAAAATAAAAATGTGTGAAATTAATATAAAAAAATGTGTTTTTGTGTAAAAAATTTTCTGATTTTGAATTTAAAAAACTGAAAAATTTCTGAAAATTTTGCGTTTGTTTAGGTATAGTTAATCCTAGAGACAAACAGGCATTTTAACTCTATTATAAGTGCATGCAGCTCGAAATAAAATCAGCATACTGCAAGACAAATTTTTCCAGTTGCTAAATGCATTTAAATTCGATAGCTTTTTATCCCCGGCTACTTGAAAACGACGCTTTTTCGGTTTTCCGGCTACCATTGGGAAAAAGATTCTAGATTCGTTGTTTTAAGCGGGAAAGTTTGTATTTAAAATGGAATTTTTGTAATTTTTCTTACACATTCCAAAGCAAAGTTGCTTTATGTATACACGCAAATATATCGTGTATTTTTATTTCCAACATTTCCAAATTTTTGTTGATTTTCGGTAGAATATGCCATTTAAGACATGATTTTTAGCGAATAAATCCATCCCGTATAAGAATTTAACAACTTTATTTTCTCCCGCTAATTACATATTTTGGCATATCTCGGGAATCTGATCGTAAACTAACTGCGGAAATGCTGCATTTCCACCCGAATTTCAGTTCTCCAACTTTGAACTAGACCTACGAGATAAAACTGGATTATATCATTACGAAAACCGTAATTCTGGAATTTATATATGAACGTTCGCCAAAACTTGCTTGCTGCTTTATGTATATCGCGGTGCACCTTGCCATAAATGTACCATCAAATACTTAAATGTCTTTAGCGTCGTCTGCATCTCCCGGATGCAATATTCTTATCCGGTTGGAAATGAGAAGAGGCAGCATAATGTATTTGCCAAAACTTCGAAGTCAAAAGTTTTATAAAACTACGGTTGAACAAAAAAAAATTGAAAAGAAATCACCACTAATATTAAAACGTAAGTTCCATTGTTTAATCTTTCTATAAGTGCCGGTTGGTCAAATAGTTTTGGCTATTTGCGCAATTATTATTTAACAACAATCTCTACCTTTGTATCTCGGTTAGGTTTCCAGTAATGGGAATAATCCCAAACTGAAAAAAATCGACAGGATGTTTAATTAGAAACTCTGGGCCCGAAAGCTTTAAAGTTAAAAGTGTAAACTACGTGCAATGTTCCTAAAACGAGTCGGAATATTTGTAACGTTTAGTTGTGACGGAAGGTGGTGAAAAGAGTAGCCATTGCTTAGGGCACTAATCTTCTGCACTCTATTATAAACATAAGAATTTAACGGACTACAAATTCGACTCAGAGCTACTAATGAGTCGCTATAAATATGAGTTTGTGCAATTGGCCAATATACCTTCAAGACTTGATTGAGTTAAAAGAACTCCTATTAACATAGCATTCAACTCTAAAAGCGCGTTCTCATGAGTCAAGTTTAGTTATTCAATTTTAATTGATCAGCAAAAGTTGATTGAAAACTCCAGTGAGAACCTGTCATTCAACAGAATTGATCAAGAAAAGTTTGACCCAGTGAAACTTTTATCGTTCAAGTGATGAATCACCACCAATTGTTTTCAAGAAACAAAGCTTATCTTGAAATGTGTGAACTGGGCAATCAACATTTTTTTTGACTCTGAAAGCTGTTGCGGTGCATATGCATTTCTGTTATTTCAGCGTTTTCACCTTCTGTCTATCAATCTTAGTTTCCAGTAATTTCTAACAACATGGAAGGAGAACATTCATCGTCTTTTATTTCAAATCAATGACACTACGGACAAAAATGCAGGGAGAATTCACACAAGTTATCTGATATAATTACTACAGCTGTAGCAGGTCTCATAGACTTAGAATAACCTCTTATATAATGTACTTATAAATATAACGTATTTTGATTAAAAATGTATTATACTTTAATAAAATCTTGTAACACATCGCATATTGCTTGATATTCCTGGTCGCATCACTGTATCTTTTTTATGGCATCCTGCACTTTTGAGAGCAGCTCGTTGAAGTTTTCTTCAGATATTCTTAAATGGTTTTTATATTCTTCTTTATACCCTAACGCTAGACCATTGAGCAATGTTACTGATGCTCCCAATCTATTTATTCTTAGAATCTACTGTCTCACCCAAAAACAACTTTTAACTTTTGACTTTTTTCATATTATTTAAAATTCTAGTTAACTGTTTTTTTAACTGCAACAATTTGTACACATTCACGTACAATGACGTTCGACGCCATTTTTAGGTTGGATTGTTATTTCAATTTTAATTGAAATATGTAAACAATAATTTATTCAAGTGGCTTTCAACTTTTGTTTATTAACTAAAATTGGTCAACTAAACTTGAGCTTTTTCGTATAATACACGTAGATAAATATATCTTGCAAATATTCTAAGAGAGCTATCGCAGAAGGTGTAAAGTTAAACATATATAATTCCTTTATCTAATAATAAATATCTGGGGAATTTCAAAAGGTGAATGGATTAAACCATTAAGTAAAAATTTCCAATTTATTCTCGATCGAAGATAGCTTCATCCTTTTGTATTTTCCATGGGTACTTATCCCTTTTTTGATGTTTTCCATTCTTTTTGTTTTTTTGTTTGTATATTTTAAGTTTTCAAACAAACATTTTTATTAAATTAAATATATTTTTATTCTAAAATCGGAATGTTTGAAAATATTGCTTGTTGGTATTAAACCTTTTAAAAATAGCTATTACAATCAATAAAAAGCATATTCCTCTTATTTTTCTTCTTATTCTAAGTCAATTTCTTGATTTTTCAAAGTTGTAACCTAAGTTTAGATACAGATTTGCAACTTTCATACCAGCGTATGGGGTCTTTTGGGTGATCTGTTTGTGTTCAATTTCTTCCTTTGCAATATTTGAAAGTTTATTACACAGGTTTACAAAAAAAATATTTTTTAAAATTGTTTGGAATTTCATAACTGATTTTTATGTATTTTTCAGCGCTGATTGCAAAAACGCAATCCATTTTTTTTCTATCACGTAAGGTTTTCTCACAAAAAAGGAATTACTTTTTGGTATAATAACAAAATTTTAGCAATTTTTCAAATTTTTTCTTAAGTTAAAGGATTTTATTTCATGTATAATACATTTTATAAACTACATATCTAATACACTTACATTTCTCTTTAAGCTCATAAGTCCTTATAGTAACGCTTTTGCTTTCCGTCGAAGCTTCTTTTATTGCTTTTCCGGCTGTGTACTCGTTGAGGGTCATCTCCTTTTAGCATCCAGCAGTAGTCCGCTATCATGTTGACGTTCCATCTTCCTTGATACCTTCTTTCCATTTCCTTGATATCTTGGTGGAATCTTTCACCCTGCTCTTCACTTACATCACCAAGGTTTGCAGGGAAGTAGTCTAGATGTGAATGGAGGAAATGAACTTTAATGCTCATGTTACATCCCAGCTTCTTAAAGTTGTCGAGCATGTCTGCGACGATTGTCTTGTAGTTAGGATCTTTTTTGTTTCCTAGGAAACCGGTAACAACTAGTTTAAAAGATGTCCATGCTGCTTTTTCGTTTGTTTCCATTTTGTCCATAAAATTGGGATCCCTCATCAGTTTTCTAATGTCTGATCCGACAAAGACTCCTTCCTTTAGTTTTGCCTCGGATAAACCAGAAAACTGTTCACAAAGATACTTGAAACACTCCCCTTCTTTTGGCAACGCCTTTACAAATTATTTCATTAACCCCAACTTAATGTGGAGTGGTGGTAGTAATACCTTTTTGGGATCCACAAGGCTTTTCCTCTCAACATTTTTAACCCCCACCTGTAAGGTTTTTCTCAAGGGCCAAACTTTTTTAATGTAGTGTTACTTTCTGTCTCTACTGTCCCATTCACAGAGAAAGCAAGGGAATTTTGTATAACCACTTTGTTGACCAAGCAGCGTTGAGATCACTTTCAAATCACCACATAGTGTCCATTTATGGTCTGAATAGCAGAGTTTATTTAAAACCAGTTCGAGGTTTTCATAACATTCTTTCAAGTGAACAGAATGTCCAACTGGCATAGAAGCATACTTATTGCCATTGTGTAGAAGCACTGCTTTAAGGCTTCTTTTTGAAGAATCTATAAAAAGTCTCCACTCATCAGGAGCATATTCTATTTTGAAACGTGCCATAAGTCCAGGAACATCACTGCAAAACACCAAGTCACCTTCTTGAGAGAAAAAAGATACAAACTTCTTTTCCCTGGAACGATACCAAGAAAAGGACGTACCCGGAGCCAACATATTTTTATCTTTTAATCTAGACCCTAAAAGTTATGCCGAGTCTTTAGGAAGACCTAGGTCTCTAACTAAATCATTCAGTTCAGATTGTGAGAATGGAACGGGATCGGTTGTGCCAGGATCGTAGCCATCCACTGTCTTCTTCACTTTCACCTAGCTGAGCCAATGGCTCGTGGTCATCTAAAATACCATCCAAAGAAACTGGAGGAGAGGGTATTGGTACTTCAGGTCCATAAGGAACAGGGCGAATGGCTGATTTGATGTTAGGGTAAGAAATATCCTTTTTGTTTTTCAAATTGAAACCTTGAACATTGCAAGAACAAAAATAGCAGTCATCACTATGGTTTTTGGGCTCCCTCCAAACCATTGGTATTCCAAAACGAAATGACTGCTTTTTACCTTGAAACCATTGTCTCAGTTCTTCAACACACACTGAACAAACTTTGTGTGGGACCCAAGACTTGTCTTGATCACCCAACTTTATACCGAAATAGGCAAAATATACCTTTTCAACAAAATCGGAAATGTTTCTTTGTTGCTTTTTAACTGTATAGTTACCACAAATGTAGCAGAAGCAATCTGGTGAGTTGATACATCCTCTGGTAGCCATTTTTCATAAAACAACTTCACACCACAAGAAAACAATCTGTTTAGGCTGATGCCTTGAATTTATGTTCTTTGTAGTTCGATAAAAAATCGCTGAAAGTTATTTGATTCACACTTTATTGCCAACTATCCGTGTGTCACGAGATATCATTTAATACTACTCTCACAATCACTACTACAAATCACTAGTAAACACAGCACGTGAACAGCACAGAGTGAAGAGATACTGTGAACTGAAGAACAGGTAGCAGAAGCTCACTGCTTGGTGATGGAGAGGGGGATGGGCACTGTGGCAGACAGGCACTGACATAAAAGATGCTCAGTGAGTCAGTAAGTGGATGGCGAGGGAGGGGAGGCAATGGACAAGTATCGACATGAAAATAATGCTGGTTTCTCCTAATCAACTCTTTATTTTACATACAACTTCTATAGTAAAAAAACAGCTAAGTAACTGAAAATACCTTAAAGTATTTTTTATACTTATTAAAAGTACTATGGGCTTAATAAACAGTTCATAAAGATCCAAAAAACAAAAATTCAAACTCACTAGAGTACGGAACTATGTATAAAAATATCGAAAAAAAGCTAAAAATAGACAAGCAGTTTGTGGAATAACTGTACGTGATGGAATGTTTTCACTATTTTTCCCAAAATTAGCGTTGAAAATACTATAAAAATTACTTATTCAATTTGAAACAATTTTTATGTCGCAGACCTGTGTTATTATTCTTTCTATAAACGTGATCTCTCCATGTTCTTTATCTGACTCTAGACTATTTTACAACGTCTTGGATGTTACAGAGGATCCTGGATCGCTGCTCCTTATTCTATCTCTAAGTGTTCTGCTAGTTATTGATCTTTGGCTTAGGCTTTGGATCTAAGGGTATTCATGTCTATCGTTCTCAGTAGTTTCTTAGTGGTGGTTGTTTCTGCTCGTGTTTCTGAGGCGTAAGTTCTAATAGATCTTACATATATTTTGTAAATTCGTGTTTTGCTTTCGATGCTCATATATCTGTTTCTTCATATTACATCCTGGAGAAATCTTGATATCCTAGCTGCTGTTATCGCTTGTATTTGAATTTTTTGTTTTGGATTTCTATTGCTTGTAATATTAGCGGCTAGACGTTTGAAGAACATGACTTGTTCTTATTGCTTTTATCATCTTATATCATCTGGGTTCTGTTGATATTGTCATTCACTGCGTTTTCTGGACAGATATAATAATATTTAATTAATTTGCTAATTTGCTATTTCAAATCTATATAGTGGTTTTTGAAGATTTTCCTCATCTTCAGATATTATCATCGCATTGTCATCATCAGTCTAGCTAATTATTTGAAATTCTATATTGCCCATTATTTAACCTCCTCCCGAGATTTTGACTTTTTGATGATATAGTCCATAAGGACGTTAAAGATGAATTATTTTTCTTTAAGTTCCATCTACTATCGAAGGTTGGAAATCATCATGGCTATGCGGACCCTATTGACTGCCGCTCTAAATAGTTCTGCACTACTGCATTCAAATCGTTCCCTCAAGTTCTTAGGCCACGATATTCTTCGTCTTCCCACATTTTGCTTTTCTCGAATTTTGCCTTGCATAATAAGCTGCTGCTAATAAAAGAGGACAGGACTGAAACTATTCCTTTGCCTAATTCCTGTTGAGACTGGTATTTTGTTGGTTCGCTGCGTATTGTCTGCTGTCATGAAAGTTTCATGCTGTTTCCAGATGTTCAATTGTCGAATAATTTCAACAATTGTTTTTTGGTTTAAGCTTCTTTCCTTTAATAGTTTCAGAACATCAATACACTTTACTCGATCAAAGGCCCGCATTAGGCCAATGAAGCACATGAAGGAAACTTTATTATACTCAATAGCTTTTTCGGCTATTTGTCTGATAATGATATTGCATCTATGGTGGATATTTTATTCCCGAATCCTTGCTGATTTTCATTAATGCCACTCTGTGACATTTCTTTTGCCAAAATTTTTGTTAAATACCTTGAGGCTATTCTTAATAGGCTGATCCCTCTGTAATTTTGTCGGTCTGTTATTCCCTTCTTTTAAAAACTGGGATAGTTATACTGTTTCCACTATTCTGGCACTTTTGTTGGTTTATATATCTTGTTAAATAGAGTTTGTATTTCATTCGTTAATATATCACCACCAATAAACAGCTATTAGAATAAAAAACAGCTGTGACGCATATTGTGTAATATTTGCTATACTTTTCAATATTTTATTAAGAATAGAGACGACACTAACAGTATTCAAAGTCAGCATATATTCATAACAAAATAGCTGAAGTGACTTGACGGATTAATATTTAGACTTCCAGTTTATATTTTTTTCTTTAACTATCGACAATCATTCATTCTTATTACATGTCTCAAACATTCTAGTTTCTTTCCTTGATTTCTCTGATTTGTTTTTATTTTTCGTAATGACATGATCGTTTCGAGATAATCCATTTTCTATTTTCCATTTTTGGCCGAATCAAATGCACCATGTTGTGGTTGATTTAGTACTGCATTGTATATACGAAGCTTTTTATGTAGAGAATTTGGCATTTGTATGCATCATATCCCTTATGTGCCATTCTACTTTACTTCACTTTAATTGTACTGATATTATTATATGATTTATTACTGCAATTACCTTTTTAATGGGAATAAGCCACAATTGAAGTTTAATTTATTAACGTTGTAACAGCCACACCGCTCCATGGCTGAATACCACCGAAGTTACCATAACAGTGTCCACCGAGAGTGAACGGTGACAAGAGATATATATGTTTTGTTGTTGTAAGATGTAGGTTAAATTGTAACACATGGTTTTCCTTTTAATAAAATCGTGTAAATCAATATTCACAGTCATTACCTAACTATTTTAACTAATACCCACATCACAACTGGCACCCAACTTGGGCAAAATAGTTTAAAGTGTAGTTCGTACTGTGAAAATCGTAAAGTTTCATTGTGAACAGAAAAAGTGTTTTTGCTCCCGCCATTGTAAGGTGATTAGTGGACATTTTCACTTAGTTTAGTGCTTCACAACAATAAATCTACTGTGTATGTGACTGCTGTGGAAACTCCGCACAGACCATCCAAAAACATCCTGTGGGAATATCAATCTTCCACTACAGACCATTCAAAACATCCTGTGGGAATATCAATCTTCCACTAGGCCATTCAGAAACATCCTGTGGGAATATCAAGCTTCCATTCAAGGGTATTTACAAGAAATAAGCAACAGAAACTGTAAGCCTTTAATTTTTATTACTATTTTTGTGTTAAACTTGCAATCACGGCAACAAACGATAAACACAGTTATTCGCTTAGGTCGACGACGGTTTTTAGTTCAAGCGAATCAACATCAGCAGAAATGTCTTCGGTAAATTTAACAAGCGAACAGTTTCAAGCCTTATTAAATACAATAGCAAGGCCTATTTCGGACTCAGGTAGTCTAGCAAAATGCGCTTCTCGCTTCGATGGATCAAAGGGGGCTGATGTAAAAGCTTTTATAGATGCGGTCGAGATCTATAAAGAGTGCACCCACGTGTCTGACGCGAACGCATTAAAGGGTATACCCATGCTGCTAGACGGTTTCGCCGCCACGTGGTTTCAAGGTGTTAAAAATACGGTAAACACGTGGGCCAGCGCCATTAATTTATTACGATCGACTTTTGGACCTCAAAAACCAGCCTACAGAGTATATCAGGAACTGTTTTCGACGGAACAAGATGCTAAAACTCCGTGTGACATTTTTGTATGCAAAGCGCGCGCGATAATAGCTCAGTTACCGGCAGATACATTAACCGAAGCCACTCAATTAGATATGGTATACGGTTTGTTGCATAGGAGAATACGTGAAAAAGTAGCACGTGATAAGATCAATACATTTAGCGAACTCTTAAAAGCATCGAGGCAAACTGAAGAATCGTATGAAAATCCGGAAATAAACATTAAAAACGAAAACGAATCAAAACGGGTACGGTGTAGCTTTTGCAAAAATCCAGGTCACGTAAAGGATGAATGTCGAAAATTGGCCGCAGCCAGAACCAGGGAAGCAGATTCTCGAAAATCTTCGGTTGAGCCCAAACCTAATCCTCCTCTAGTAACTTCTCATACTAGCCCTAAACCAACCTTTCCTACTTCGAATCAGATTTCGTGTTATGGATGTAAGACTCCTGGATTCATTAAGAGTAATTGTCCAAAATGCAAATCATCCAGTAAATCCTCAGCAGTATCTGAATTTATGCTTGCTGAAACAGTTAATGTCGACCAACAGTTTGCCACAAATCTATCAACTAAACCCATTGTTCAGGTCACTATTGAAGGTCATGTAGGTCATTGTTATCTTGATTCGGGAGCACAGTGCAGTATTGCTGGCTCTCAGCTAAGAGATATCCTCTTGAAGGATGAGGTACCCTTTTCCACAAAAAGTGTAGACATGACCCTAGCGGATGGTAGGACTACTTCTACTACTGTTTTGGTCTTTGATTTAGTTGTTATCTTACAAAACCGCTCTCATAGCATTTCCTTAATTTCTGTGCCCACACACACAAATAATCGTACCTTACTGGGGGCAGACTTCTTAAGAAAAGCTAACATCATTCTAGACATTCCTAATGACTCATGGTTTTATGGTGATGTCGCTAATATCCCCTACTCATTTGCTCCAGATCCAGCTCAGGTCAGCTCTCCTTGCCAGGTCAATAGCGTTACTCTTGCTCATTTAGAACTACGAGTAGATGAAGGAATTTCTCTATCCTTAGAAGAAAGATCCAATCTTAACAATATTGTTAAGGAAAATTCTGATTTATTCGTATATAATATAGACCCTACTCCATATGCTGAACACTCCATTGTATTGGTTGATGATGTACCAATATCTGTTCCACCTTACCGTATGTCAGAGCCCAAAAGGCAATTACTGCGTCAGGAATTAGATAAACTTTTGGCTCAAGGCATAATCGAAGAGTGTGAGTCCCCATATGCTTCACCCGTGGTACTTGTGCCTAAGAGAGATGGAGGTATCAGATTAACAGTAGACTATCGACGCTTAAACGCAATAACACGTGCAGATAAGTACCCTCTGCCACGTATTGAAGATATTTTGCATGCAGCAAAGGAAACCCGATTTATGACTACCCTCGACTTAAAATATAGTTATCATCAAATCTCTGTACGAACAGCTGATCGTGACAAAACAGCCTTCGTGTGTCCATTTGGCACCTTTCGTTACACACGCATGCCCTTTGGTATGTGTAACAGTCCCGCTAGTTTCCAAAGGATGATTGATAAATTTCGTGCTGGTCTTCAAAATCTGAATATCCTAGCTTATTTAGATGATCTGATAATATTATCCCCATCCTTCTCTGATCACATAGACGATTTGAAACAAGTATTCAACCGGATGCGCCTATTTAAATTATGTCTAAATAGAGCGAAATGTTCATTCGCCTGTGCGGAAGTCCTATATCTCGGACACATCCTTTCACCTTTGGGTATCCGGCCAAGTGAAAATAAAGTATCTGCCATATTAAACATGACACCACCCCTAAATGTTACTCAACTGCTAAAATTCCTGCAAACATGCTCATGGTTCCGTAGATTCATCGAAAATTTCTCCCATGTTGCTAAACCTTTGTCGAATTTAACCAAGAAAAATGTGAAATGGACCTGGGGAGCAGAACAACAAGAGGCCTTTGAATGTCTGAAACAATTATTGTGTTCCGCCCCAATCCTACGACAAGCTGACTGCAATTTACCTTATATACTTCGTACAGATGCTAGCAATTATGCTTTGGGGGCATGTCTTCTCCAGGGGGAGAAAGAGAACGAACGACCTGTAGAGTATGCTTCGAGACTTCTGACTCCTGCTGAACAAAACTATAGCACTACAGAACGAGAAGCTCTCGCTGTGGTTTGGGCAGTGAAGAAATTTCGAGGATACTTAGAAGGCGCTACTACAATAGTGCAAAGTGATCACCAAGCCTTAAAATGGCTAATGACCTTAAAGTCCCCTACTGGACGGTTAGCTCGATGGGCTTTAGAGCTCATGCCATATGACCTAAAAATAGAATATATCACAGGAAGAAAAAAATGTAATCGCAGATACTCTATCAAGGCCTCCCATGACAGAAGTTCCCATCATAGCTGAAGTTCATCTAGTAAGAGTAGATTTTCCAACTCTTAGTGTTGCTGATGTTCGAGAAGAGCAGCTTAATGATCCAGATGTTGCCAAGATTATTAGATGTTTAGAAGATCCCTCTTCTGACACAAGTATAGATTTCAAGAGGTGGGCAGAAAGAGGATATATCATGAACAATGGGATATTATACCGTTATACTCCTGAAGTAGATGAAGAAGAGCCCCAATTGGTAGCGGCTAGTACACGTATTCCTCACATACTGCATGAGTACCATGAGTCCGCTACTGCTGGTCATTATGGAGTGGAGAAGACATATCAAAGAATAATAAAACGCTACTATTGGCCTGGAATGAAGAAAATTATCTCTGACCATGTAAGTAAATGTCTTGAGTGCCAACGCTATAAAGTCTCTAACCTCAAACCCGCTGGTCTCCTACAAACCCCTGTTCAGTCCCAGAGGTTTGAAGTGCTATCTATTGATTTATTTGGGCCTTTGCCCCTCTCTCCTCAAGGTTATACATGGATTCTGGTAGTAGAAGACACTGCTAGTCGTTGGGTAGAATTATTCCCGTTAGAATCTGCTACTGCCGCTGCCTGCGCCAAGTGTTTCATAGACAACATAATCTTACGATACGGAATCCCTCGTCGAGTCGTCAGTGACAACGGTACTCAGTTCGTGAGTGCGGTAATGCAGCAAGTGGCGCATTGCTTTGGGTACCAACAGAACCTTATACCTGTATACCACCCGGAAGCTAACCCCGTCGAACGAAAAAATAGAGACATTAAAACTCAGTTAGCTATTCTAACAAATAATGACCATTCGTCTTGGTCTGAAAAGTTACCCACTATACGGTTCGCGATGAACACTGTGAAGTGCGACTCAACCGGTTTCACTCCTGCGTACCTCACGTTCGGTCGCGAGTTACGAACTCCTGATGATGCAAATCGTGATTTTCGAAGCATCATAGCCAAGGACAACTTCGTGCCACAAATCACGCCCTATCTAATAACTTTGAGTAAAGCTCTTAGTGAAGCCCGCGAGACACATGAACAATCCCAAGATAGACGTAAGAAGTATAAAGACTGCCACCGCCGCTCGGTTTCGTTCGAAGTAGGTGATATTGTGCTAGTCGATTCGCATACACTAAGTGACGCGTCCAAGTCCATAACTTCGAAGTTCGCGCCGCGTCGTGACGGACCCTACAAGGTGACCAAAATGCTGTCCCCTACAACCTATGAAGTTTCACACATCGACACTCCGGATGTTCCTGCTGGAAAATATCATGTCTCAGTCTTGACGCCTTTCCATGCCGATCCAGAAGATCCGTGCCCTGCTCCAGTTCAACCTCTCCGTAGAAGAGGTCGTCCAGTGAAATCCTCAGAAGCCGACCCTCCTGCTCCACTGGTCTCCTGCCCAGAGTCTTTGACCCTTGGGTTAGACGATAGCGAAATGGGCCCCCCTGTTGGAAATGACCTTGCTCAAATTGAAGCTGAACCTGAACCTGACCCTATTGCCAGACGTAGACAACCCCGACCAAAACGTTGTCATTGCTGTCCTGTAGAGCTCTATTCCTGCTTAGACTCTGTTGCCCCACCCGCGAGTCGCCAGGGTGGTGCAAAGGGGGAGGATGTAACAGCCACACCGCTCCATGGCTGAATACCACCGAAGTTACCATAACAGTGTCCACCGAGAGTGAACGGTGACAAGAGATATATATGTTTTGTTGTTGTAAGATGTAGGTTAAATTGTAACACATGGTTTTCCTTTTAATAAAATCGTGTAAATCAATATTCACAGTCATTACCTAACTATTTTAACTAATACCCACATCACAACGTTTCAATTTGAACTTCGGAAATGTTTGCATTTCTCAAAATGCAAACTTTAATAAATTAAACAAATTTTGTTTTTGTTACTTGGTGAAAAATTCTACTAATAATTTTATCTGACTCATTTGTATTGTCAGTTCAGACATATATTATACATTTTAAAGTAGACAACTTTAAAATGATATTGCCAATACAGCTGAGTTGCGTTCCTGGGATGATTTTATTGTAAGATAGTTCATTCGATTACATGAAATCAACTTTAACTATAAACGAATAAAATTATATGGTTCTGAAACCATTTTCTTGTGGCATTTTAAAGTAATTACTATTTTAATGGGAATAAGCCACAATTGAAGGTTATACTTTGTTTATATTTTGAGATTTCCGAAGTGGAGATTGAAACGTGAATAAAATTTTTAACCTTCAATTGTGGCCTATTCCCATTAAAATAGTAATTACTGTAAATTATATAATATAAACGATAAAGAAGAGGCAATAACATTTACATGGAAAAGAGACTCGGGTGTATAGGAAACCAACACCCATCAACATATATCTAAATTAGAAATCAAATTACAACATTAATATTAAAGGGGAGTCATTGAATCCTTATACGATAGAGCCAAAATTACTTGTTCTAATGAAAATTCGTTCTTAAAGGAGAAAGATTTGTTAACATATGTTTTATTACAAAATGATTATTCTTTATCGTTTATAAATAAGGAATTTTCAATGTGTAAACACGTATGGGAAAATGAACATAGGGTTCAATGGAACGATTCAAGTATAGTCTAAAAGAAACAGATGATAAAAAGAGAAAAATCAAAGAAGTTGCTCTATTATTCTAAATGTTATGCAATCATGTTGCAGATTCCTCGGCAGAATGCAGTAGGATCTGGTTACCCATATTAAAAGAGGAAGTTAATAAAAGGAAAATACCACTATTATTAAGTCAGTAACATATCGAGGTTATATCATTTATGTTTTTTAAAAAACATACATATAAAATCATAGTTTGGTATTTATAGTAAGCTAAATGTAAGACCAAATACTTAAAACGTCAGGATAGTATTATGATGTTTTTTCCTGGTTTTTCTTCATGATTTACTATGGAATCACATGCTATAATTTTCTGACGGATATTCTCAAGTTAAAGTTGATTTCATGTAATCGAATGAACTATCTTACAATAAAGTCATGCCAGTAACGCAACTCAGTTATATCAGCAAGATCATTTTAAAGTCGTCTATTTTAAACTGTATATGTATATGTGAAATTTTAATATAAATGAGTCAGATAAAATAAAATGATTAGAAAATTTTTTCACCAAGTAACAAAAACCAAAATTTTATTAATTTATTAATGTTTCTACTTTGAGAACGATTTCCGAAGTGGAAATTGAAACGTCAATAAACTTTTTTTAAACCTCAATTGTGGCTTATTCCTATTAAAATAGTAATTGCTTTAAAATACCACAAGAAAATAGTGAGACCGCAATTGTCAATGCTCTTCCAGTCATTTCCAGCAGCAACTAGGTACCTGGTCGTCTACGAATTTGAGGGTATTAAGGGCAGCCCTCCCCAATTTCTATACTTAATATTTATACGCTTTCTTCAAGTTTTTAACGATTCTTGGACATACATTTTCAGTGTCGCAGGCGACACGTAGCACCTTGTTAAAGCCTTTGTCGGCTTTAAACATAATTGAGGTATGTTTGCTGATCTTAACGCCACTCTTCGTTTTCTTTTTAAGGTTATATTACTCTCACGTATATAGGATCTATATGCCATTGCTTGAGAAAACCAAATAGTCCGAAATACGAATACGATGAGAACTTATGTTCATTTCTTTCTGAATATTTTTCGATAGGTAACAGATATATTCTCCAGATCGATCTGCCGGTTTGCAAACCATTTTGCTCCTTTATATCTTTTATTTGAGTTTTGATTCTATGTAATGCAATTTCGCTATATAACTAGTAGCAGTAATACCACGGTAGCTTACACAATTTTTTATCTTCATATTTGTGTATTGAGCTCATACACGTTGTATTTTAATCATCTGAGATTTCGTGCGCTATACATAAACGATTACTATAAAGTTTTGTAGTCAGATCCCAACGTAGGTACATTTGATGCATACTTCACCTATGTGAATGTCCCTCTTGGCACTGCTTGGTTGCTATTTTTTAATTTTTCAATGTTTCTATAAAATCTGATGCTAAAATTGTAAGGCGGTTTTAATATCTCTTGATGCACATTTTTGTTCCACTGGTACTGAATTATACTGTAATATGAACAATATAAAAAATATATGACCAGTCCTGACTGGTCATTAATACTCAATTATGTCGACTTGTGCAAACATTTTCCACCTTGTGTCGATAATTTCAAATTACTCATGGCAAACTAAGGCACATATATCATCCACAACTCAAATAAGTCTTTAATCATGTTACACCCCAAATAAACGACAAATATACATTAGTATTATCATTGATCAAGACAGGACATTACCCCAATTTTATCGTCGATTGCACGCTAACAGAAATTAGCGAATATATCCACTCCCAATATTTGTTTACCGACGTAAGTATTATAGTTGCTAGAGGTGAAACCGTTCCGTAGACAATGTTCCATAATGTGATTCGAATGCATCAAATACGATCTTCTTGAGTTTCATTTTAGTTGAGATTAGTAAATAATTAAGTTCCAAGTACGATCATTGTTTTGATAATTAGTTTGTGTTGTACTAATAGTAAAGATGTATTATATATGAAAAAATTATTTACATATTAATCTCCTATATCGCTATCTTATAGTATCTACTTATTTCACCTCTCAGCAAAGCATTTGATTTTATCAATCACAAAATTCTTATCAATAGAATCAGCGACTGTGGAAATGCCCTTTATTACTTATTCAAATCTTTAAACAGACCTAACATGTAGAAATACGACAGAGACGCGAAACTCAAAACTACGAAGTACTCTCAGTTGAGTAAGCAATATGTTCAGATTCTATTTCAGCTAACTGGATTTAAAAAATCAAAGAAAAGAGAACAACTTAACACATTTCAATTTAAATAGCTACAACCTACAACCTACAAGTTGTTCTTAAACGTTAAAAAATAATAATTTTGCACTTTTTTGTTCTTCGCAAGATAGGAAAAATGTTGAAATAAATATTTACTTAAATGAAAAAACTATTGAAAGAACGAAGTACTTGATATTTTTAGGATGAAACTGGATGAAAGCCTTTTCTGGGAAATTGAATGCCACAAGGTTTACTCTAAATTAAATAGATGCAACTTTCTGATCTGTAACTTAAAAAATCTTTAATGTAAAATGTTTGCCTTTAAATGTAAAAAATAAATCAAACTTACAAACAACAAATATTTTCATAATTATGACACTAGAAATAAAGATTGTTTTGTCTTCAAGAAATGCCGAACAATATCAACTAATACGTATTTTTATTGCCTTATCTATGTTTGTCATCATCTTCGTTTTACTAATATTCATCCTCAGATCCAATCAAATAAAAAAAAAAGATCAAACCATTCAAAGTAACGATTTTGCACATCTCTACCCGGTATTAATCTATCGATTTTGTAATATTCCAGTAAGCAAAAAACAACCCAACACATCCTGACACGATAAAACAGCGTGCCAGAGATCGCTTGGTTCACAGCGAAACGACGGTTTAATCCATCTCTGCCTTTATTTCGTAGGGCTTAATGGGGATGATGTGAATTGCCTTCGGAAACAGAATCGGCTGCAACATCGATGAACATAAAATAAATAGGAATAATGTATGTTTGCTACATCGTTAAAATTTATGTGTTTGCCATACACTATGTAGCAAGAAAATATCACGTTTTTTAGATTGAACTAAAAATTTCAATTTTTTAATTTTGTCTGTCAGTTCGTCCGCGGATTAGTCAAATCTTGATAAAATTACACTAAATTGCGTACATTCCAAGGAACTTAACGTTCCTATATTCAAATGTTTTAAGTGTGAGTCCACATGTGAGTCATGAGGAATGTACATATTCCTACCTCGTACTGTCCTCGACGCATCAAGGAATTTGGATATCGGTTAAAATACTTGGGAATTCCAAGGTTGGCCAAATCCAAATTTCTAATTGATTCGATGCAGGGAAATTCCACTTTCGCTACGTAAAACAAAGGATTTGTTTTACATAAAAGCAGGTAGATTTTCTCTCATCGGTCAGTCGAGCTTGCCTCTTCTACTGTAGACCTAGTCGGTGCTATTATTGTTCCTACTAAGTTATTGTTTTATTTCTGATTTTTTTATATACCATTTTATTTTAGCATTATTGTATATTCAGACCTTTTCAGGTTAGAATAATATATTGATCTATATTTGTTTTGATTGTTTATTTTTCTTGTATTTTGTGTCTAAGTTGTTCTTCCGTAAGTTAAGAACACTTAGAAATATTTATCTTGCTTTTTCTATCTTATATTCTGATTTGTACTTTGTCTAAGTAGTTCTTTCCGGTAAGTCAAAGAACTTTTAGAAATATTTCTCTGAATATTTGACTTGTTATTTTAATTGTGCGTTTAAGCCGTTCTTTTCCGGTAAGTCAAAAGAACACTTAGAAATATTTTCATAATCATTGTTGCAATATTATTTCCGATATTTTATCTAAGATATTTTCTTCCTTAAGTTAAGAAAATACTTAATACATTTGTCTCTTTCATTTTCTATTTTATGCTAAGTTGTTTCTTCCGTAAGTCAAGAAACATTTAGAAATATTTCCATACCTTGTTTCATATTTACATATTTCATTTATCTGCATTTCTGTCCTAAGTTGTTTCTTCCGTAAGACAAGAAACACTTAGGAATATTTCTGCACTTTTCTATTCTTTTATCTTGTGTATTTTACTTTTCATTCTAAGTTGTTTCTTCCGTAAGTCAAGAAACACTTAGAAACATTTTCTTTGCATTGTACTTTTATACCATTTTATTTTTCTTGTTTACTGAGTTATTCCTTCCGTAAGTCAAGGAATACTTAGACTATTTTACCTGTTCTGTTTTCTATTTTTGATCTGTTATTTTGTAACTGCTCCTTGGAACTGTTACCTATAACAGATATTTGTCACGGTAACCGTTATTTTATACCAGTAGAAGTATTAAACCATTTTATCAGTGACAAGCAAAGATGGTCAACACCCGGTCTAATTCCGAGGACAGGAAGAAGTCCGCAGAGCCGGCGATGGGTCCTACAGGCCCAAATGCCCCCTTACGGCAACAGTACGGATGCCACTATGGGGAATAACAAATAACCTTTAAAAAGTTTGCTCCCATTGTTTATTAATATACAGGGCGAGTTGTGAATTTTGACTAAAATTTCTATTCGTCATAACTTTTGAACAGTAAGTTGGATATGACGCATGATTTGGTCAAACGTTACACTACTACCTACTAATCAACTGATTTATTCAAACTAAAAAAAAATCAGATCTGGTTTTAAAAAATTAATTCGTTTTGTTTATACAATGGCAGGGTGGACGCTCATTTGTACAATGGAAATTCAAACCAGCAAAAATGTATGCCATAGATCTTTTCTCTCTCTCTTATACACCCAGCAGCCCGAGCGCCCGTCCGGTCATAAGAGCTTCATTAACGATTAAAAAACAATGTTTTAAAATTGAATAAGCTCAAAATACTTACCGGAAAATAATATAACAAGGTTTGAACTTGAATTTAGGTCCTTGGTGAATTCAAAAATAATATTTTTTAGTTCTGTTTTTGAGCATGGAAATCTTAATTTTGCGTTTTTTTCAGTTTTAAATTTTTTATAACTCGAAAATGATCAAGTTTACAGAAAAAATAAGAGACAGTTTTGTTTAGAATGGCCAAAAAATTCAAAAAAAATTGTTAAAAAAAATTGAAGAACTTTTCGCCTGGGCGACCCCTTAAACCTTATTTTGAGGTATCTCATGAAAGTGAATATGCAAAAAAATCTCATGGGAATATTTTATCGAACGAACCCGAGCTTTTCGCCTTGTCTCTAAAGAAACTTTTTAGAACGGATAATGAGTCGGATAATATGTTTATTTGTTTGAGATTCTAATTTTAGGCGTATTGGCATGCTTTTATGAAAGCTATAGTTTCTGCTGAAAATATTGATGTGTTTCTAATGATGGTTACTCTGACGTTTTTCTCTTCTTTCGATGTTATTTCGATGTTCTTCTCGTCTAACATTGATTCTTCGGTAGGTCTGTCCGATGTACGATTTGTCACAGTCCCTACATAGAATCTCGTATACTCCTTGATTTTCTAACGATATTTTTGTTTTGGCGGATGGTAAAATGGTTGAGATTTTTCTATCGGTATTAAATATCGTTTCTATTTTGTGTTTTCTTAGCACTCTCCCTATTTTCTCTGTTGTACCCTTTACATATGATAAAATGGCTTTTGCAATCGGTTTTCCTCTTCTGTTGGATCCTTAATTCTTTTTTGAGCATTATGAGCATTTTCAATGGTATATGTTGAAAAGCCGTTTTTTTTAGCGCTGTTTTCACATTATGTATGTTCGTGTCATTTATTGACTGAATGTAATTATGCAAGACGGTGACGTGAATCGGCATGTAGATATCTACCGGTATGTGTGGGTTTTCGGTATACTGTGTGTCGTATGTGCCCGTCTTCCTTCTTTATTATTAACATATCTAAAAATGGTAGTTGTTCGTTTTCTTCCAGTTCCATAGTAGTAAACTGGATTTTATGGTGTATATTATTGATGTGTCCTAAAAATACCTTTAGTTTTTTTTCTCCATGTGTCTAGATTATAAAAGTATCATCCACGTACCCAAGCCAAAGTTTGGGTTTGTGTTCGGCTGTTTCTATTACACGCTGTTCTATTCTTGCATAAACAGGTTTGCTATTATCGGTGACAGTGGTGAACCCATCCGTGCTCCTTCAACCTGTTTATATCTTTGCTCCTTATTGATGAGATATATGTTATTTAAGCAGTGCTTTGTTAGATTTAGAGTATCCTGTGGTATTGGATACTTTCTGCTTATAATTTCTAATGATTCATCTATAGGAACATTCGTAAAAAGTGAAACCACATCGAAGGTGACCGTTTCTAGCATTCTAATCTCAAGCGTTTTCTTTTGAAGCAATCTTCAGTTTTTAGGCTAATTAAGTCCGTTTTTTACTCGAGACAAATGTATAGACGGAGGGCTGAATAGTTGAAATGTGCAGAAAAGACTCTCATCTAGAGATTCATCAATTTTTTAGTGGACGATTTTTAACTATTCAATCAAAACGTCAATCTCGTTATTTTGCTCGTAATTTAAAAAGTTGTCTATTTATACTTTAAAGACTTAACGTCAACAGACAATTTTTTTTAGAAAAAAAAGATACACAAAATGCGATATGCTAGAGTTAAATCGGTTAATAAACAAAAAATTAATTGCAAATTGAACAACAAAATCGCTATTTTTGAAGATTGTTAATAACTTTTTTAATATATATTAAAATATTTCAATGTATCTGAACTTGAAGGTTTTATCGTGTGCTAAAGATGGGCCAGATCGGTTGAATATTTTTTGAAAAATTTAATTTGTTTTTTTGAAAAATGAGCTTATTTCTAGCGCTGGTTCAGATAACTTGACTGAATGGATCTTAATAATCCGGGGCTTATTTTCTTCATTATGACATATACTAATAATCTATGGAAATTAAGTTTTAAAAAAATACATCTATGTACACACAGTAATTTAATAATAAATAGCACCTTTTAAACTTATTGGTTTTTAATTTAAACTTAAATTAAAAACAAATAAAAATATTCGGAAAGCTGCTTAAAAAAGACAAGAAAAAAAGGTCCTACGACCCTTAGGCGCCAAGATAGCCCTTTTTTAAATCACTGTTACGTTAACTGAAAACATTAAGGCTGAAGTTAACCTTACTTTCATAAGAAAGGTCAAAGATTTTAACAAAACTTTTAGCACACAAAATGATTGAAAATTGTTTCAACGGGAGTGTTGTAAACAAGAGATTTTTACTATTTTTGTTAGGAATAAGCCACAATTTTGGAATGTTCTATTACAGCTTTTCGAATATTTTATTGTTATTTAATTTGAACTAAATTCTACGGAGTTATTGCAAATGTTTATAAACTTAAAAAGTACTATTTATTATTAAATCATGTGTACATAAATGTATTTTTTTTACCTTTTTTTCCATAGGTTATTAGTACAGGTCTTAATGAAGAAAATAAGCCTGGATTATTGAAATCGATTCAGGCAAATTATTTGGACCAGCCTTAGAAATTAGCTCATTTTTTTAAAAATATAATAAACAAATTAAATTTCGCAAAACCTATTCAAACGATCTGACCCATCTTTTCCACACAATTCAAACACGACAAGTCCCTGAAGTTCAGGTACATTTATATCAATTTTAATAAATAATAAAAAAATTATTAACAATTTTCAAAAACAGCGATTTTGTTGTTCATTTTATAATAACTGTTTTGTTTATTCACCGATTTTAATTTAGCATATCTCATTTTGTCTATCTTTTTTTCTGAAAAAGTTGTCCGTTGACGTCAAATTTTTAAATTGACAAATTTTTAACTTACGAGTAAAATAATGAGTTTGACGTTTTGATTGTTTATTTAAAAATATTTTCACTAAAAAATTGATCATTCTCTAGATTAGTCTTTTTAAGTATATCTCATATTATACATTTCAACTGTCAAACCCGTCTATACAGTTGTGACGAAAAAACTGACATTTTTTTATTAACTTGACTGACCCATTTTAAATTTCTGGCGCTCAGTGCATCTTCGACATCTTCTCTCCAGGACCGTCTTGTTCTACCTCATTTACGTGAAAAAATGTGTTTCAATGATATGTAATATTTTACTACCGGTGATGAAAATTATTAAGAACCTTATCAATAAAAAGCTTATTAATAAAAAGAACATTAATAAAAGAATACTTATATCGATCCATATAATTTTTCATTATTTTTTTTATTTTGCAGGATATGACACTCCAGAGAAAGTAATATTAGCCTATAATGGACTGGGTGCGTGGGGCCAGAAATCAGGGTCGGCGTCATTTCACGGTTGTCCTGTTAACAGGTGTACTTTGACCGATGATAGGAGCAAAGCTGCTGACGTAGACGCCATTTTGTACAAAGACCATTTTATACATCCTGGTGTTGCGCGACCTATGAAACAGGTAAACAGCCAAATACTGTTTATTTATTTATTGGTTAAAATTGTTCCTTATCATATATTGTTTGTTTCTGGTATTACTGCTACGCTGTTTAGTAAGTTTAATGTTTTTGGTGGGAATAGATCGAAAAATGGGAATATAAATTTTAATGATAAACGCTCTTTGCTTAATAAATAATACGCTCTCTAGATAATAAGATATTAGAAAAAGATAATAGAATTGCTCTCTATTTGTCCCGTTAGAAATTAAAGCATTCAGTACCATGTTATATTTTATTTGTTTATTTCATCGACTTCGGACGCACTATTAGACCAGAAAAATTGGCAAATAAAAACCCTTTTTCGTGATACTCTTTGATACAGGTATCTAACAACAGCTTTTGATACATTTGGTGATAATCGTATGTAATAAACAAAATATGCAAAAGATTAAACGTAATTTTTTACTAATAAACAATATATAAACAATGTAACATCGCTATTTGATTTTAAATACTAAAGGTGAAGACCGTAAAATTATATGGAAAAGTGACACAATTTTACTGAAAAAGCATAGAAAATCCTTTAAAATAAAAGTTTATAAAGTTATTTTTGTTCATTTGTTGCTTAATTATTGCAAAAATAGTTTCAAAAGTCGATTTTTTAAAAATTAATAAACTCTTCTAAAAATTCATAATGCTTGATTGCTTGATTAAAACTTGCTTGATAATAGGGACAATATCACATATATTAAGTTTCACTTAGTAGAATAGATGCAAAATTGAAATTGTTTATCCCAGAAAACTTTTATTTTCAACGTTATTATGCGTAAACTGTTAGGTCTTCCTAAATTCTAAAAGAACCAAATTGAAGAGAAAGACATATTTTATTAAATTAAATCATTAAATGATTAAATAATTTAAGTTAAATATTGCAAAATAGGTTTAAGAAGTACTCTGATTTTAAGCTTATAAACATTTAAAATAACTCACCAGACGCATTAACATATTATAGGAAGTTCATTTTTTTTTTATTCAAAATGTCGGCATTTTTACAAGAATTCTAAATGTCCTACGATCCTTAGAACACGAGAACAGTATTTTTTTATTTCTCGATTTTACTATTTTAAAAACGGAATTCATAAATTCAAAATAAATCTCTGGTTTTCATAAAGAAAAATTGAAGTTTTTTGTTAATTTGAGGTACCCCGTTGCATAGATTATAAAAATTCAATTTAACTGAGTAAACTTATTTTATTTAACTGAGTAATTTGTTTAAACAATTTAAAATAAATATTTATTTTGCAAAATTTTACTTTTCTCTTATTATTAGTAGTAGAAGAGGTTATGAAAAGATAGGTAACTTAAATATTTATGTATTATAGTTATAAATAATATCTTTTAAAAATAAATTTTACAAATAAATAAAATTTTTCTTTAAAAATTAAATCTGTACCTGTTAATTTTTCTTAAATAATGCTTATTATTTTTACAACTAAACGGCTCATTTTTAAAGGAATCGTTTTTAAATTTTTGTTTGTTCAAACTTTTATTTCTGCAAATAATTTTATTTGAATTTCTTATTGTCTTTAAACCAACCAAGTTCCGGTGAATTAAAAAAAAGTTAACTCGGGTTTTAAGAGTCGTGGGATATTACCTATGTTTTTTTAGGAATCCGTTTGAAAATCCCAAAATAACGATTAAAAAAAATAACTTCCTACATCGTATTGCGTCTGAGTTATTTGAACTGTTTATAAGCCTAAAATCAAAATACTTTTGCAAACCTATTTTACAATATTTAACATACATTTTTTAATCAATAAATGATTTAATTTAATAAAATAAGGCTTTCTCTACAGGCCGGTGTGTTCAGAATTTACGTAGACCTAATAGTTTACGCCTAATAACGTTGTGGATAAAAGTTTTCTTGGATAAACAATTTCAATTTTGCAATAACTATAAAGTAAAACTTCTTGAAGTTTTTAAAGCTGAATAGGTATTTGTAATATTTTCCTTATTTCCACGAGCGGGCAAACCTGAAGAATGCCCAGGGCGGCGATATGAAAATAAAATATATTTTACATTCATTTTAAATTCAAATTTTTCATGACGCATTGTAAAATTATTTGTAAAAAAACTATTTGTATAGTCAAAATTCATAACAACTAAAAAAAGGAAAGATTAATAGACAAAAATAAAAATTTACTAATAAAAGTATTGAAACCTTGTGTAAAAGAAAGTGTATTGAAAGAAAAAAAAATTTTGCTACGTAGTGGTTGTGGAACTAATTAATTTTTATTATTTTTACGATACACAAATTTTTTGTCTCCACGTGATAAATAATATAAATGTATGGTAAGAAATCATAATATTAATATAATTTCAGGCTAAAAGGTCTATTATAATCTTTAAAAAAAATTATCCGGGTATCAAAACCGTAAAAGAAAATAAGAACGGGAATAAGAGCCAAAAAAGCAAAAAAAATACTGGGTTCTTTAAATCTGAAGAAACCGAGACCCAGTTAACTGAAAACTTTCAATTACAGTTGAGTCTAGATTCCGGCGAGACTTCTGCATCTGGTTTCGAAGAAATACCGTCAACCTAAAATCTAAGCAATCAACGACCGAAAAAAAATCTGGAACTGACTATTGTTAGCAAAAAAAAATTATTGAAAATTTTTAATTTAATGATCTGGGTACTTGGCCACTTGAACTAAATTCTACATACAGAGATGATATCTTTGCATTCGATTTTTCGACAACAAAAGAAATTGATTCAAATTTAACGTACCCAGGATATCCAGATAATCGTAATTTTAATAAAACAATGTATTATAGGGTAACTTCAAATGGAGAACGTTTTCTATGGTCATGGTTATCTTATTCAAGAAGTGAAAAAAAGGTATTCTGTATTTGTTGTAAATTATTTTACATAGATAAAGTCAAGTCGTTGTTAGAAACAACAGGTTATTTTAACTGGAAACATTTAAGTGAGTATTTAAAAAAAAAAGAAAATTCTACTGAACATTTAAATAATTTTTCCTTTTAAATTTAAGAAATTTCCCTTTTAAATTTTAAATAATTTTATTAAATGGTCTGGGGAACGGAAAATATTTTGAACTTGTAGAATAATTGATAAAAATATTCAGTAAGGTATTGCTAAAGAACGAAAACACTGTATTAAAAAGACTGATGAATGTAATTATATTTAGCAAAACACAATTGGGCCTTTCGTAGTCCATCCCATTAATTTTTCACTAAAAATAATGGAAATTTCTTGGTGTTGGTTAAACTTGTTAGTAAATATGACGTTACTCTTCATGAACGTGTTCGTCGAATAATATCAAATGAAACATAAATAATTACCTATTAGAGTAAAACAATAAAAAATGAGATAATCACATTATTGGCATCTTCTGTTCGTGATGATATTTTGGAACGTATCCATAAAGCGAAATATTTTCGTATTATTTTGGAATGTACCCTGCTATTAATCACAAGGAACAACTTTGTTTTAGATACGTTATATGTGTTTTTAAGATATGAATGACTAACGACAGCGACATAAAAATCAAGGAGCCTTTTTATATATATATATATATATATATATATATATATATATATATATATATATATATATATATATATATATATATGTTCGGATAAATTTCCGCGGTCAGATGAATGAAAATTACTTAGTTCTCGGGAAGAACCGCGTTGAGAATTTATTACTCGACGTTTCGACACCCATTTTGGAGCCATTATCAAGAGTGATACGGTTCGGCTCGAGTTCGGGGTCTCAATCTGCCTACTCCCCTCACTCGAGACGTACCAGTATCGTGTTCTATATTGCAAGAACTGTCTCTCGGCACTGAGGTCTCAATCTGCCTACTCCTCAGTGTCGAGTGACAACCGGTCTTACCCTGTGTCGCTGCTTTTATACTCGCTGTATGCGCGGGAACGGTATGCGCTGGGCGGTGTTTCGCGCCATCGCGCGTGTTCAAGCTGTTAGGCCGTTTTTCGATTTCGATAGCTTCACGAATGATTCTCGATTTTAAGGAGCAGATGGGGGCGATGGTTTTTGCTTTTTCGAAATCTATTTTGTGGCCTGTTTGAATATGATGTTGGGCTAGGGCTGAAGTAGTATCGGAATGTTTGACAGATATAGAATGTTCGTAAATACGGTTATGGATTCGTCGGTTTGTCTGTCCGATGTATGTACGTGGGCAACTGGAACAGGGTATCTCGTAGACACCATGGTCTTCATTAGGGATTTGGTCTTTTACGGATCTGACGAGATTGGATAACTTGGAGTGAGTAGTGAAGATGGTTTTGATCAAAATCAATATCAAAACCATCTTCACTTCGGGGTCTGCCTCTCTTTCTTCTTCCTATCGGGCTCCACTCTGTTATTCTATTTATCCACCGATTTTGGTTTGCTCTTGTGACATGTCCGTACAAGGTTAACCTCTTCTGTTCGATGTAGTCTATTATATCGGAGTTCATTCCCATTCTCCTCTTAATCTCCATGTTATTTATTCTATCTCTTCTTGTTACTCTACAGCTTCTCCTTAGGAATTCCATCTCTGTTGTTCTTATTTTGTTTTTGGTTTTCTTATTTATTGTCCAATTTTCACACCCATAAGTGAGGATACTTCTTGTCATGGTATTATATATTTTTTTCTTTGTTTTCATGCTGATGTTCTTATCCCATAGTACTGAGTTCAATTTTCGTATGCAGTCTCTTGTTTGTCCTAGTCTATTTTTTATATCTTCCTCCGTTGTTCCTTTGTTTGATATTATAAAGCCTAAATACTTATACTTGTCTGTTCCTTTGATTTGTTTACCTTCGTCTATTTCCAGCTGTTTTATGTCTGTAGTCTCCGTTGTTAGGTATTCAGTTTTCTTTAGGTTTATTTCCATCCCATTCTTTGTATATTCCTGCTCCAGTTATCTCATCATAAAACTGAGGTCATCCTCGTCTTGTGCGATCACTATTTGGTCGTCGGCAAAACTTAGCGTATATAGATATTCGTTCCTTACCCATTCCTTCGCACTTTCTTTTCCATGGTTTCAGGGTTTTTTCCAGGAATATTTTGAACAGGGTGGGGGATGTGGAGCAACCCTGTAGTAGTCCCTTTGTCGTCTTAAATGGACTACATATTCTATTGCCCGTTTTGATAGCTACTTCGTTATTCTTGTAGAGTGCTTTT